>NW_003852424.1:18061901-18115669 GCF_000181295.1 Otolemur garnettii | reverse complement strand
AAAAAAAAAAAAAAAAACAATGGTATGTATGTATGTATACATATATGTGTATATGTATGTATGTATGTATGTATGTATACATATACATACCATGGAATACTATTCAGCCATAAAGTTTCCAGCCATAGATGGAGACTTTATATCTTTTCTATTTACCTGGATGGATTTGGAGAATATCCTCCTAAGTAAAGTATTACAAGAATGGAAATGCAAGTATGCAATGTACTAAATGTTAATATGAAACTAATAGATGAACAACTACATGCCCACACAAGAAAAAACACACAATTAAACTTAGGTGGAGGGGGGAAGTGAGGGGAATGGGAAAGGGATTTGGTAAGCTCTCACCTAGTAACATACAATGTAAGAGTATACAGCATACCTCCTGCATGAAGAGGTCAACTATAACTTGTACTTTACCTAACAAACACAGTGTAATCTAATTGTTTGTACCCATATATGAATCTGAAGAAAAAATTAAATTGAGTTAGTATTAAATTCACTCAGTGTTGCCACTACTAAGAATTTCTATAATGGTGCACTCACCATTTGCCAAGATGCATTCATATTCAAGATTGCTGATTAGAAAAGGGAAAAATTCAAATCTGAAACTAAACATGTTTATAATTCAGCCTTAGTTAATAAATTTTATTTGAATGAAATATAAATAGCAATTTAAAAATATAGAACCTTGCCTGAATATTTTAACATAGAAATGATTGAAATTGTCCTTATGAACGACCACATAACAACACGAGAAAATATCCCATGGCAAAGGTTTATCCTCTATTTCTAAGATACAGAATTGGGTATAGTTATGGAAACAATCATGCTACTTTATTCAGACCCCATAAATGTTACTTGAGTTTTTACATTTGACCTATTAAATATTGAAAGTTATACCAAAGTTTTCCATTATTGTTATTTCTATTCATTTCTCTTTTCACAACCAAGGAGCTTGTATTGAATACTGTGTTCTGATGTTTTAATGTCAAATGATTTTGACATGTGTATCTTAACTGGAAAATTACCTACGATTTTATAAATTCATTGGCCTTTTTCACTTTATACTTTTTACTTTTAATTCACTTTCTGATATTGATAGGACCTCAAATTGTGCATGAGAGTGTGCTTATTCTAGATTCCCTGGAATACTTTTGCATGGCCTTTAACTTCCACCTTTCTGAATCATTTCATTCATTACATTTTTCTTACAAAGGGTATATAGATGTACTCAATTATTTCACACTTCAAGAGTTGTCTCCTTTGCATAGATGGGTATCAGCCTGCACAGCAGTTCCACCTCTCCTCAGAGCTGAATTTGCCAAGTACTGGAGTTTGGTAGGCAGCTATGAGTTCATTTACAATGTCACCTTTTCTTGTGGCCCTCAGTGTTGTTTTTTTTATTTTTATTTTTATTTTTTTTGAGACAGCGCCTCAAGCTATCCCCCTGTGTAGAGTGCTATGGCTTCACAGCCCACAGCAACCTCCAACTCCTGGGCTCAAGCGAGTCTCCTGCCTCTGCCTCCCAAGTAGCTGGGACTACAGACGCCCGCCACAACGCCTGGCCATTTTTTTTTTTTTTTTTTTTTTTTTTGGTTGCAGCCATCATTGTTGTTTGGCGGCCCAGGCTGGGGATTCGAACCCGCCACCTTAGGTGTATGTGGCTGGCGCCTTAGCCGCTTGAGTCACAGGAACCGAGCCGTTTTATTTTTTTTTAAATAAAGTTTTATTTTAATCATTTCTATAGAAACTCATTTTGGAATGAGGTAGAGTATAAATAGTTATACTGACCAAACGAATTTAAATCTTGTATCTTTCATGAAATAACCAGAAAAGTTTTCCCATCTGCAAAATAAAGATCACACCTTACGGGATTGTTAGATTAGATGAGGTAAAAATGTGTAAAGCACCACAGGTGGCTTATGGCACATGGTAGGTACACAGTAGGTATTTCCATCTTCCTTATGATGGGCATTAAAACTTTGCTTTAATGAAGAACACAGTCTTACTTGGCACAATTCAAATACATTTTTTTTTTAAATAAGACAAAAAAATACTATTGGTTTGGCAATGTGATATTCTTGAGACACAAATAGGAATGAAATATGGGCCTTGCCCTGAGGGAGTTTGTACTGTGGGAACAATAGTTGAGTAAGCAGCTGGTTACAGAACATCACGATAATGTAGCCAAGACAGCCGTAGGGCACTAGGGCAGTTGGCAAGACGTGGAGGGAGTAGCTGGCCCTCAGTGTTTTTAATTTAGCCAATAGTCCTCGTTGGTTTGAGTATGAGGTAGTTCCCTACTTTTTGTAATTTTCTATTTTTGCTGATCTTAATTGATTTCTGTAGATTCCAGGGACAATAATCATATAAAGTAGTATGCCTTTGGCCTATGGAGGTTCCTTTATAGCAGAGTTTCTCAACCTCTTTTCTAATCAATTACTTGGAGTACGATACCGAGATTCTAGAGAAACTAATTATGTTGAAATAGTTATCAAGATACTAAAAAGCATATTTTTGATAACATTGTTTATTAATATACTAATTTTAAAAGAGTGAACAAATAGATTGAGACATTGTAGTTATGTGAACAAAAGTTCTCTGAAAAGTAATTTAAAGCAAAGAGACTTCGTTACCAAAAACAGTTTGCTAAGCAAGACAGGCGGCCTTTGGTGTAGAAGGAAGATGCACTCCAGAAAACAAAACGAAGGTCTGTCTTTAACAAGAAAATTCCCACCCAGGTTCACTTATGCAAATGAAGGATTCAAATTTACTTAGCTCTGATTGGTTGACATTTGCTGAGTTCTGATTGGTCAACATAGGTCACAGTAGGTTGGTTGGGTCTGGTGAGGTAAACAGGGACAATCAAGTGTGAAAGTCCCAAATTTAAGCAGACTGTGAGTCTTGCTGGAAATGGAAGTAGGTGTGTAACCTCTATTCAGTAAATGGCCACTTGGCTCTATTTTTAATTTAGGCCCAGTTAACCACTCAGGATTCATCTTAAAAGAGTAGCTTTTTCAGAGTCCACAATTATAATATCCTGAGAAAATACTGGTGATTTCTGCTGGTATCAAAGTAATTGGTACTACTACTATTGTGGTTCATTGCCTCATTTGTAATGGAACGAAATGTTAAATTTTAGTCCTGAGGTTATAGAAATAATGATGTAATTATTTTCTAACAGACTCCTAGATTAAGAATCTCTGTCTTTGACAGCGAGACAGTGAATATTTTTAAAGCACTTTTACAGGTGCTGGGATAAGCACTTCTGTGCTTAAAAGAAATTTACATTTGGGCCCAGGGAGATGAACAACTGTATTTAAACAGTTAATTCCAGACACTGATACACTGAGAAGAACAGAAATTGGGTAAGAGAGTGTTCTGGAGAGCTATGTTAGCTGGAGTACACAAATGGTGACATTTTTCTTGAGATTTCAGTGATGAGAAACTGGGCCACATTAAAATCAAAGCAAAAACTGTCCCAAACATAAAAACTAACCAAGAAAAATAAAGCTCAGTATGCCTAAAGGAGAAACTGTAAGGCAGGGTGGCTGGAATGTGAGTGAAGAGAAAAAAATTGTAAAAATTTGCAAAAATTGGCTAAGGGCCAGATCACATACAACTTGCAACTCGTAAGAGCTTGATTTGAATTCATTTCTGTTGAATCTTCTGCATGTTTTTGGAGGAAGTAAGTAATTTGCCTGATTAATCCTTTATAAAGATCTTTCTGGCCACCTTCTAGAGAAAGAAGTCTATAGAGGCAACAGTGAAGGCAGGGAGACCAGGAGAGGTGGTGTTTCAGAAGAGAAGGTAGTGTGGACTAGGATGGAGGCAGAGGTGGTGAGAAGCAACCAGATTTACACAAACTCTAGAGATAAAGCTGGCCAAACAAGGCAGGGAGATTTAGACCGTGCAGTAAATCGTGGATAGGACCTAGATCTTGGCTTTAGCAACTATGAGGCATTCCCTTATGTGATGGTAAGGTTTCCCAGGTAGAACTGGGGTGGGATCATGCTTATTTAGAATGTTCATCAGAGAGTGAACAAACCGTTCTCTGAAAAAGGAAGTCAGAGGAAAAAGACTTTATTCCAGTAAACAGTTTACAAATGAGACTCAGCTTCAAGTAAAAGGAAGGTGACTTCCAGAGAACAAAAGGCTGGCTTCTCTATTATAGCAAGAGTTCTTTACCCAGGTTCCTGATCAGATCTGTTTATGCAAATGAAGGATTGAAACTTGCTTATTTTTGATTGGTCTAAATAGCTGAACTCTGATTGGTTGATTCAAATGAGCTCTTGAAGTTCCAAAGAATTGTTAAGGTTCCAGATGAACTGGGAGTGGTGTGTGATCCCAGAGGACAAACAGCAGCTCAGTTCTAGTTTAAATTTGGGCCCTGTTAGCCAGTCACCCTCCATCTTGAAGGTTCACATTTGTTCCCATTTTCCCCTCTTGATCAAAAACTATCAATAGAGAGCATTTATTATCAAATATGTTGTGCTCCATAATGGTGCCGGACTGGTTTGCTACCTGTCTCAGGTCCATCTAGTCATACAATGGGATTCTAGTGGCAGGGCAGTGGTCAATTGAGCAATTAGAGCCATTTATTAATGAGAGGCACTCATAAGTTAAATTAGAATCAAACCCTGCAGGGGGCTCCTGTGGCTCAAAGGAGTAGGGTGCCGGCCCCATATGCCAGAGGTGGTGGGTTCAAACCCAGCCCTGGCTAAAAACAAACAAACAAACAAAAAAAAGAATCAAACCCTGCTGGGTTAAGCTGGTTCTAGTTTCTGGCTAGAACAAGTTTAAATTCTCTAGGATTGTGTAAGCTTGATTCTGGTGGGGGACTCTTGCAGACATCAGTTAATAGGTGAGAACAATTTTCAAGAGCTGAATGCTTAGCCCAAATACAAAGATTATTAAGACTTGTGGGTCAAAACATGAAGGGATCCTATACCAGAGGGAAACCAGCTGAAAATATCTGGAAATTGGGAATTTCACCCAGTAAGTCCAGCCAGGAGGCTTTCTGAAGATGTCCTTTTCAGAGATTTGGCCTATTTTAGGATCTTAGATGTTTCCAATTCAACTTGACTGGAAACATTTTCCAAGGTGTATCCAAAGTGTTAGCAACAACACAGACACCTCCTGTACAGTCAGGAGATAGTCTAATGGAAACCACTTGTCCAGCAAGGGAGTTTAGGGATCTCTTTTGTACTCTGATAGCTCAGTCAATGGACAATGTAGAAAAAGTTTCTGATCATATATTCATTCTAAACAGAACTTAGTCCAAACTAGGATCCCAGAAGACTTTCCTAATGTAGAGTCTTCGCTAGACTTAACCCCTCCAGGTAAATCACATCTTTGGGAGTGTCCACAACTATCATCTTCATAATCTAAGGGGTCAAGGTTGGTGTTGGGTTGTGCCCAAAGACTCTCAGGTAGCTCTTAGCAGGATGCATAGCACTGGCAAGACTAACTTGAATAGATGGGAATTTGGGTAAAAGCTGCTTCTGTGGCAAAAATCTCTTGGTGAGGAAAATTTAAGTATTATTTCTCCTTTTGGGAATAAGGAAATACGAACCTGGTAGGTTCCTCAGAAGTCTCCTCTTAGGAGATGTGTGAGGGCTGAGTGGGAAGGCAGAAGACAATGCCTGCCAACAAAGGGTTCTGTTGTAATGGGATAGGTAAAGATTGAGGAACCATCATAGGCTGACTGACTACCCTGACCACCTGGATGAATTAAGAACTCTGGGGAGGGACTGTTGAAAGTATGCCAAGGTTAAGGACAGATGTAATAGCTTCAGTAAGACCAGAGCTCTACCTACTTCATAGGCAATTCTCCTATCTGATTCCCAAAGTAAGTTAGTTTTAAGAAAGAGCAATCCCTTCAATGTCCCTGGAAAACCCCTGTCTTGATTGGTGAAAGCAGGCCAGGGGACTTTATGAAGACTTAGTTGTAGCCAAATGCTGGGGGAAATTAGGAAAATTCAAGATCTAGTCCAGTCTGCAGGCAGACAACAAGAACTTGAAAGCAATGCACAGGGCTTCTGTCCACTAACAGGTATACTTTACTTATCCTTAGAAGGACATGTAACTTTTTCTCTCCACAATGATCATATAGTAAATCTCAGATTTCATAGCTTCTTGAAGCTAGGGAGCCAAATCAAAGCAGGCTTTAGATTTTACTTACAGTCTTAAGATTTGAGGGCCTGCCAAGAAGTGACAATTTTTATTAATCCACCATAAGGCTGGGAACTCTTGAAGCCAGACATTTTATGCACATTCTTAAATATGACATTTCAGTCAAAACTTTGATAATAATTTCCAATTGTATCTTGCTTACATAAAGAGAATAGATTTTTATCGAATTTACATAAATAAAAATAAGAATATTCACAAATATTTATGGAAGTTTAGAGGAATCAAGTAGGGAAAAAAAACAAATGCTTTAATTTCTGTTCACAGAAAGGACACTTTACCAAATTATTTCCAACTACAGATAGCTTATAAAGATTATTTCCTTGAATTTAGAAAATAAAACATTTAATTAAAGTACCAGCAATGTTTTAAACAAAAATTGTATAAACATTATTCTTATTAATTTCTTAATTTTATATAATTTTGTTTTGCTCAATCTTGATTAGAAGTTCCATGGAAAGCAATTCTGAATTATAGCCAATTGCAAATTGCTTCAAGAGAAGAATTTAAAATAATAATTGTGGATGACAAAATCCCAGAGCAGCCATGGTTAAAAATCTGATAAGAATTTGCAACTGACAAGGAAACAGGTATTTCTTTGGCATATAACTATTTAACATAATTAATCATAATCTTGACTGAAAACATATATCCATGACATACCAGAATTTTAGGAATTTAAAAAAAAATTGGAGCACATTTACATAAATATGATTTAAAGAAAGTTAAATGCCATTTCTCATTTGACAATATTTCTAGTATGATTTACTAAATTAGCTTAATTATTTAGTATCTCTCCAAATTAGTAAAGATTTAATTTAGGATTTTTTTTTTTTTTTTGGAGACAGAGTCTCACTCGCCCAGGGTTGAGTACCATGGCATTATAGCTCACAGTAACCTCAAACTCTGGGGCTTGAGCAATACTCTTGCCTCAGCCTCTCAAGTAGCTGGGGACTGTGGGCACCCAACAAAATGCCCAACTACTTTTTCTATTTTTAGTAGAGACAGGGTCTCACTTTTGCTCAGGCTGGTCTCCAACTCCTGAATTCAAGCAATCACCCACCTTGGCCTCCCAGAGTGCTAGGATTACAGGTATGAGCCACTGCACCCATCCCTTAATTTAGGATTTTGATCCTGGGAAAACCTGCCAAAGATGTCAAAAGGTTCAAAGTACTTGCTTAAACAGAATCATATTCTTTTAACCAGATTAGTAATCAAAAGATTTCGAAAGCAATATAGAAAGTTACAAGTATATACAAATCTTAAGAGTTTTAAAGCTCAGTTTCCTAAGTAATCAAAAACCTAATAAAGACAATATTAACCACAGGAAATTACCTTAGTAAAACACAGAGGCTCTGTTTTCTAGGCCAGTTGTCAAAAGGCAAAGGAAAAAATCTCGTGGAGCATTATTGCGTCTCCTTATTTAAAGTCAATTTAAATAACCTAGAAATTAAACCTGACCAAAAAGTGTACTTGAATTTGGTCACACGTATGAAGCACGAATCCAGAGTTCTGTGCTTATGCTATTATAGAGAAAAATAAACAAGAAAACTAGTGCCTTGAGCAGAGGAATATGTGGTTCTTAGTAATGGTAGAGGAAGTCTTGGTTACATGGAATAATTCAAACACATCCAAAAAAGCCAAGAATACAAAATCAAATCATATTGGAGGGAAACACTGCTTTTTTAGGCCTTCAAGATAAATATTTTAGGGTCAAGGCACAGCTCTGAGTTAGAACCAGAATAGTTATAGGGGCTGAAGGAAAAGTCATCACCCCGGCTAAACAAAAATTTATGCCTTTTTAAGGGCAGAAAGAAGGAGGTCCACGTTCTCAACCTGAAACCAGGGAAACAAGACAGTTCTCAGGAAGAAAAGTGACAGAAATAAAAAAACTGTTTAGAGGATACCTGTTAAGGGAATAGATTTCGAATTAAAAATCAAAAGCTCTGGTGTTTCTTTTTTTTATTAAGAGCAAATCAGTATTTTAAGAAACGCTTGTTGTTCTAACATAGACAACCAAAATCTTAAGTTCTGTATCAGTGTGCTTTTAACATCAAAGTGTAATCCTTAGAAAAAGCCACAAACAATTCCCTTCCAATTGTATCCAACCTGATTATACAGCAAATTCCCTTTATAAACTTACTTTTCACAAACCTTATCATGACTTAGACCATTTACAACATGCTTAAACTTTCTGCTTTGTCCTATACTTTCTCTTTCTTAAATAATCATTATATAACCAAATATACATAACCAAACAACTAGGACAAAAATTTACCACACAAGGTTCTTTCTCATATGTACAGAATTTTTCTTTTTTCCATTCAACTTTTATATATATGTGTGTGTGTGTGTGTATATATATACACACATACATATATACACATACACTTTATTTCATTTTATTTTATTTTATTTATTTTCTGAGACAGAGTCTCTCTTTGTTGCCCTTGGTAGACTACCGTGGTGTCACAAACAATTAGCTCACAGCAACCTCAAACTCTTGGGCTCACAGCAACCTCAAACTCTTGGACTCAAGCAAACTCAAACTCACATAGCTCACAGCAACCTCAAACTCTTGGGCTCAAGCAATTCTCATCCCTCAGCCTCCCCAGTAGCTGGGACTATAGCCCCCCCCACACCACGCCAGGCTATTTCTGTTCAACTTTTGGGTTGTTTGTTTTGCATTGCTATGAAAGAATTACTTGAATCTTGGTAACTTATGGAGAACAGAGATTTATTTGGCTTACAGTTCTGCAGAACGTACAAGAAGCATCATGCCAATATCTGCTTCTGGTGAGGGGTTCAGGGAACTTCCAATCCATGCAGGATACAAAGAGGGAACAGACAGGTCACATGGAGAGAAAAGGAACAAGAAAGCCCTCTGGCCAGGCTCTTTTAAACAACCAGTAGCAAAGTGAGAGTTCACTCATTAAGAGGAGGGCACCAAACCATTAATGAGGGATCTGCCCCCCACCCACAGGCCTCACCTCCAACAATTTCAACATGAGATTTGAAGAAGTAAAACTCCAAACCTTCCTTACTGGAAATACATCATATCTTCCTTGTAAACTTGCATGTAGAATTGTCTTTCATCTCTAGTAATTTAATCACACACTTTAATTATAATGTTAACCTTTAGCAACCTTAATTTTTAGTGAAAACCTAAGAAGGAAGCAATTTTTAACCACCAATCATGTACCAGCAATCTATAAGTGTATATTTAACAAGTTCCAAAGGCACAGTCTTTCTAATAGACCAACTCTTTCATATAGAACATGACATTTTTACTACCAAGACTCACATAGCTTTTGTTCTTCTGAAATAAAAGGCCAAACATATGTGAGCCTAAATTCTTGTTTAGCAACCATAGTCTTAGCATTACATCCTATCTAGCAGTGATCTAGACATTCAATAAACATTTATCAGTTAATTTACCTTAGCAAAATTCTAAGGGTATAGTTACTAATAAGATGGGAGACACTTTCCCAATTAAGCATAACAAAACATAACCATTATCAAAAGTTCATTAACAAACCTTTATCCCATCCATATCTACCATAATCCATTCATGCTTATTAGTGATGCCTGGAAATTTTCATGAGCCATCAGACAAATCTAGCTATCAACTCAAAGCAAATTTTCTATCAACCAGTTTTATATTACTACATAATAGGAAAGAATCATAAAGGTGAAAACCTTAAAGTTAAATGCATGCTTATTTTGTGGATAGCTCAAAAGACACAGCCATTCCCATGAAACCAAAAATTTTAGACCATTCCCATGTGCCAAAATATTACTAAATCATGTGAACTTGATAACCACTTGGGTTTATTTGCTTAATTTATGAATACTCTTTATTTATAAGCCAATTTACTAACAAACAACATATAAATATGTATATACATGTATACACAAAATTACAGCAGGTACAAATAAAGAACTTGTAACTAAAACTTTAACCACAGGTTGACTAAAACGAGTTTCAAAGGATAATTGGATTCAAACTGCATCTTTATAAATGGAAGAGGGTAAAATCTATGCTCTACATGGCTGAAGTCCTTACCGAATTTTAGAGACAACAGGGTAACATTTCTATCTCAAGCACAGAAAGAATTCAAGCTTCTCTAAGAAGTCTAGAAGTGTCATAGGAGAATTAAAAATGGGTGCTAAAGAAACACAAAATCATAGGAGTTTATAAGAAGACTACACAAGAAACAAAGTTCAGTGCTCTACCCACGGTGACAGAATGAGACTGTCTAAAAAAAGAAGAAGAAGAAAGAAAAGAAAAAAAAATTAGAAAACTTTTTAAATGCCTGAGGTAACAGAGCAAGATTCTGTCTCAAAAAAAAAAAAAAGAAAAAAAGAAAGAAAGAAAGAAAAAAAAGAAAAAAGCTTGTCAATTGTCTCTGGTTTGCCATTCTCCTTGTTCAAACTGTGTACATAACTGTCAGCCAAGTTTAGAATTTCAAAGAATCTGTACTTTGGCCAACAAAGTTTAAGATTATTTTGGGTAATTTTTGTACCAATTATAATTCCTGGACCATAATTACTGCTGGTAAAGCCAGCTGGAGTGCCAGAAAGTGGATGATCAGTAGGTAAAAATACAATACATGGGTTATCTACTGCACTGACCTAAAAGCAGCCCCCGCCCCCTCCCAAACTCAGGCTGAAAGGAATGTTCCCCCTGGGGTCTGCATGAAGAAGGGACCTATGGGGAAGTAATAAAGTTTCAGAGACCTCTAGCAAGGTTTCAGAGGTCTGAATTTGACAGGACTTACCCAAGTCCCTCATACCCCTACTTATACAACTGAGCTCAAGAGATTCTTGGAGGCGCTAAACCGTTGGTTCATGCAGATGACAAGATGAGAATTAGTGTTCCACTACCAATATCACTTTTGATACCTAGAATGTGAACGAAAGCTCTCTGAAAAAGGAATTCACAAGAAAAAGACTATTCCAGTGAACAGTTTCCAAACTGGGAAGACACGGTACCATAAAATGAAGACTTCTTGAGGACAACAAGGAGGATCAAGAGCAAAAGTTAGAGCAAAAGTTCCTGCCTCAGTTTCCAATCACTTCTGTTTATGCAAATGAAGGATTGAAATTTGCTTACTCCTCATTGGTCAATACAACTGAGCTCTTATTGGTTGATACAGCTATCTTCTGATTGGCTGAGGTAGTGAGCTCTGATTGGTTGGTTCATAAGAGCTCTGAAAGTTCCAAATGTAAAAAATAGCGTAGGATTTCAGGGAAGTCGGAGTAAGTATATGACCCCTAGTCAGTAAGTGGCTGCTTGGCATTTTTTTTTTTTTTTTAATTTGGATCCATTTAGTACTTCAGGACCCATTTTGAGAGAGTGGCTCTTTCAGGTTTACATTTGTTCACAGAAGTACCCAGTAGACAGGTATGCGAGCATAAAATCAGTGCGAAATTCCTGACAGATATCAGGGATCTGAATATTGGCTTTAGTAGTTTGGGCTCTCTGGAGAGTAGTTCCCTACATTATACATAGTAGAAAGGTCCAAGTAAGAGATAAATGTTTTGGGATTATCATAATGTAGTTGGGATTACCTAGGGAAAAAGCACATATGTGAAAATGCAGTTTCAAACCCTCAGCCATGCCAACATCAATATACGTAATAAATAAGGTGGAAGCAAAAGATTAGAAAGTGTGTAGGAAGGTAGGGGAAAAAACAGACCAAGTGAGATCCCTTAGGATGTCTAAGGCAGAACTTGTACGGGCAAGGAGCATGTTCCAGCCAATATGAAATTCCTAGGGGATATCAGGGAGTTGCAGTTTGCCCTCTGAAGGGTAGTTCTGTACATTATACAGATCTCTCAGCTTTCACTCCATGGTGTGTTATAATCGCCACCACTGTTTAGAGCAGAAGTACTATGTAGTACAGAAATATGAGAATTTGAAAATTGTTATCAGAGTATCTATTGTACTGGAATAAGACTGTTCAATAGTTTGTATAATAAGGAGATAAAAAAATTAGAAGTTATGTAAATATGTGTTCTTAAATTCTTTTAAATTTTTTTGTGTTACGTTGTATTGACATAAATGGATTTTATTATCAGTAGATTTAGGTGTGCGGGTATGCAAAGAGAAAATAAACTATTCAGTCCTGCTCTTGTTATCAGAGACAGAGAATGAAGTCAGGTAAGTGACAGGAAAGATTCCCTGTGCCTGTTGCACCCGTGAGTGGACTTGGTCACTTCACAGATGCTTGGCTTCTGTCTCTGGTGCAATCACAGTGGTGTGGGCAAAGAAGGAACTCAGGACTGCTATAGCAGTTTGATCTCCTGTAGTTTTTTTTTAAAATTGACTGTGTTCATCAATTAAGATAGTTGGTGGCCATTATCTAGGAAAGAAAGAAAGAATGGTTGCATATAATTTCCTTCTAGAAAATTCATGGTCTTTTTTTTAGTGTCTATAGTTCATCTATAGACTTTTATTCCATGACTTAAGTAGGGCTTTGGGTTTGTTTTCCAACTGCTTGAATTTTACCCACATGTTTTAAAAATAATTCCCTTTTGTTTTTCTTTACCAACTTTTAGTAAAATAAATATCTGTATATATATATTTATGTCTATCGCTGGGCTTAATATTTAGTCCAATATGTATTATTACTGGGAATTCTTATATAACATATTCATTATTCTAAATTGTAAATATTAGGAAGGTAAAAAATTATGTGTTTTATTTTTGAAAATATTATTTTCTGGTATCAGCTGATTATTCTTCAAGGAAAGTTTATAATCCATCAGCCTTTTTTTTTTTTTTTTGCAGTTTTTGGCCAGGGCTGGCTTTGAACCCACCACCTCCAGCATATGGAGCCAGTGCACTACTCCTTTGAGCCACAGGTGCTGCCCATTAGCCATTTTTTAAAAGTCCTACTGTAGTGTGTTTTAGAGTTTCATTGAATTGCATTAAATCTCTTTGGTGGAAACTGATAGTTATAGTGAAAGAGGATAGCTGGGGAGAATGTGTTCTGACTTGAGAAAAAAACAAAAAGTCTCTTACAGAAGCCCAAGGACACTTCTACAAGGTCCTCCCCATGGTAATTCAGCTCTTAAGAATTATAAAAGTTAGCTTCCTGGTTCCTTGAAACTAATGCTGTTTGCTTCCACTGTTGTAAACCCTGTACATGATTTGATACCTCCAGTGACAGGTAATATGGTAATTCCTTTTTCTCGCTACTTGTGAGTCCAGTAAAAGGTCAGGAACAGAGCTTCCCATCTCCCTTGGAGTCATGGCTCCAATCCTCACAAATTTCTCTTTGTGTATATCCCTTCTCCCTTTTAGGTGGTCGCTTGGAGCCAACTATCTCTCTTGAGTGACCTGCATCTAATCTACAAAATACATGAATGTAACCTCTGCCCCAACAAAACGGAGGAGTCCTGTCCATTGCAAGTGCAGCAGTCACTTTCTCTCTGCCCTGCTTCTCATAGGCCCTCACCCTCATAGTTCTCAGGAATCCCAGTGGCAGACCCACGGGTCCACTGACACACAAACTAGGCCCCAGATGACCGTTGATATAATTTCTGCCTCTATTGATTTGCTATTCCAGATGTTTCCTATAAATGAAATCATACAATAAGGCTTTTCTGACTGACCTCTTTCTCTTGGCATGTGTTCAAGGCTCACCCAAGTTGTAGTTGTAGCAGTATTTCATTCTTTGTTGTGGCCAAGTAATATTTGGTTGTATAGATGTACTACATTTTCTTTATCCATTTATCCACTGAAAGGTATTTGAGTTGTTTACACCTTATGGCTATGCTGAATAGACTGCTATGGACATTTGTGCACAAGTTTTTGTGTGAAGATATGTTTCAGTTCTTTTTGAGTTCAATTCTGTAAGTGGAATTGAGTCATTTGTTAATTCTTTGAAAATGAAAACTCTTCTCTACGGTGTCAGCACTATTTTACATTCTCACCAGCATTATAAAAGAGTCCCACTTCTCCATATTCTTATCAACACTTATTTTCCTTTATTTTTTTTCTTATTGCCATTTTAATGGGTGTGAAGTGGCATCTCACTGTGATTTTGATTTGCTTTTCTCTTGTGATTAATGGTATTGAGCATCTTTTGTGTGTGTGTGTGTGTGTGTGTGTGTGCTTATTGGCTATTCATATATCTTTTTGGATTATTAGGTTGACTTTTGTTGTTGTATTGTAAGAGTTTTTAAAATATTCTAGGTACTAGATCCTTATCAGGTATGTGATTTGCAAATAGTTTCTGTAGGTTGTCTTTTTACTTTCTTAGCAGTGTCCTTTGATGCACATAAGTTTTTCATTAAACATTTCTGTTTACTTTCATTGCTTGTGCTCTAGGTATCCTGTCTAAGAAACCATTGCCAAATGCAAAGTCATAAAGACTTACTCCTGTTTTCTTCTGAGAGTTTTATTGTTTTAGCTCTTATGTTTAGTTCTTTGATGCATTTCAAGTTAGTTTTTTGTAAATAGTGAGAGGCAATTATACTTTGTTATAATAGCCTGAGAAGACAAACACATCCTTCAAAAATTTTTTTCAACGATATTTTGTAGTCTTTTTTTATTTCTTTTTTTGACAGAGTCTCAATTTGTCACCCTTGGTAAAGTCCCATGGTATTACTGCTCATAGCAACCTCAAACTCTCGGGCTCAAGAGATCTTGCCTCAGCCTCCTGAATAGCTGGGACTACAGGTACCTACCACAATACCCTGCTAGTTTTAGAAATGGGGTCTCACTCTTGCTCAGGCTGGTCTCAAACTCCTGAGCTTAGGCAGTCCACCCTCCTGGATCTCTCAGAATGCTAAGATTATAGGTGTGAGCCACTCCTCCCAGTCTGTTTCATAGTTTTCAAAGTATAAGTTTTATTCTCTTTTGTTAAACTCAGTTCTAGGTATTTTATTCATTTTTATGCTATTTTACGTGGAATTGATTTCTTAGTTTAACGTTTGGATTGCTCATTGCAAGTGTATAGGAATTATAGTTGATTTTTGTATATGGTCTTGTGTCCTACAGCTTTGCTGAAGTTATTTACTAGTTCTAATATTTTTAGTGGATTCTAAAGATTTCTATACAAAATTATGTGATCTGTGAATATAGCTTTATGTCCTCATTTTCAATCTGGATCACTTTTCTTTCTTTCTTTCTTTCTTTTTTTTTTGCCTGATTGCCCTATGTAAAACCTCTGGTAGAATGTTGAATAGAAGTGGCTAGAAGTGGCAAGAATGTGCACATCTTTATTTTGTTCCTGAACTCAGGGAGAAAACACACATTTCTAAGTTTTTACAAGCCTTTCTTCATCTCCACTCTTCTGAGTCTTTACTTTTATGTAATCTAAGCTATTTTAGACCCATAAGACTATTTTTTTTGTCACATCCTGAGAAATATCTATAAGGTACCCTTACACTGAATTTTAGAACTTTATATTTGTGTATCTTACCACCTATACCCAAGTCTTTAAGGTAGCATCATTGCACACCCTGGTATAGAATTATTCACTATACATTTTTATGAAGAATTTGCCAAATATAAGCCATCTCAAAAAGAGGAGATGGCTTATATGCCCTTCTTTCTTCAGATGGAATGTACATCATTAAAAGAGTGACATTTTGGTGAGAGATGTCGAATTTTCTCCTAGATGCTGGTCAAATTGGGTATCATTTTTCTCTCCCAGGGATAAAATACATCATGATTGCCTATGTCAGTGGTTCTCAACCTTCCTAATGCTGTGACCCTTTAATACAGTTCCTCATGTTGTGGTGACCCCCAACCATAAAATAATTTTTGTTGCTACTTCATAACTGCAATTTTGCTACTGTTATGAATCGTGATGTAAATATCTGATATGCAGGATGTATTTTCATTGGCCGCAACCTATAGATTGCGAACTGCTGGCCTATGTGAAGGGAATGGTTATATTTAACTAATACGTAGAAATACAATTGAGGCATATATAGACCGTTACTAGGTAATATAAGTAGCTCTTTCCTCTAGAAAACCAAAAAAAGTGCATATGCATGGATACATTTTTTAAATAACTAATAAAACTTTAAATACAAAAATGAATAAAAATTATCAATACAAAGGAAAGACAGTATGTGCCTTTCTCATTATTACCCCAGATAGGCCCTAAACTGGGGTGCCATTTTAGCCACTTTTCCTTTTTGGGTTTTGAAGAATATGACATTGGAGGAGCTAATCTGGATACCTGCTAAGCAGGTAAAGCCCAGTTTCAGTTTGGCGTACCAGAGAGCATTCTCCCAATCACTGCAGGTTGTAGCAATTGTTCTTTGAAAAGACTGCTGACACTTCTGGCCAGGGCCAAAGTGTGGTGAGTAGAGGATCATAAATGTAGATTTTATTTTATTTTCGTAATAAGAAATTAATTTACCAAAAAATGGGACTTTGCCAGGATGGTGGCTCATGCCTGTAATCCTAGCACTCTGGGAGGCCGAGCCAGGAAGATCACTTGAGCTCAGGATCTTGAGACTAGACTGAGCAAGAGTGAGATCCCATCTTTACTAGAATGGAAAAAATATGCTGGGTGCAGTGTGAGGCACCTGTGGGTTCCAGCTACTTGGGAGGCTGAAGCAGGAGGATTGCTTGAGCCCAGGAATTTGAGGTTGCAGTGAACTATGATAATGCCACTGCTAGAGCCTCAGTGACAGAGTGAGACTCAATCTCCAAAAAAAAAAAAAAAAGGAACAGTAATTTGGTAAAGTACAAAAGATGTGCCTTGTTGTTGTGGATAAAATGTGTTCAAGGAGAGCAGCAATATCAAAGTACCTGAATTCCAAACCCCATTCATGTGCACAGTATCTTTTGTTCTTTTGTTTTGTATACAGCTATTTCACTTTTCTTTTACTCAAGAGGTCATCCTCAGCTGACCATTAAATATTGGAGTTTCTTAAGGGTTATTCTCAGGCTTTCTCTTCTTATACCACAGTGTCACCCTAGGCAGTCTCATTCATGCTAAAAACTTTAATCACCCCCTACATCTAGATGATTCCTAAATTTACAGGAGTGTGAGGGCTGAGCCAATGCCATTTTAATGATGGCCACCACCGCCATCTTAGGTCCAATAACATCCCCCTCCATCCCAAAGATAGCACTCCATGGCTAAACCTATGCCCAATCACGAGCTAATGCCTAACCTGTAATCTGCCCATGCCCCAGCAACCAATCAAAATTGTACCCGTACTTTACCCCTCCCCTTCCTGTTTTCTGTACCCTATAAAAACTGATTGCACCTCCTGGGCAGGGCTCTTCCTCCCTGTGCTCACCAGGAGAGTCCAGACCAGGCTTGAATAAAGCTTGCCTCTTGATCTTTGCATCAGAGTGTGTCTAGGACTAACTCTGGGGGGATCAGATAAATCCAGGCACAACAGGAGCCCAAATCTCACAAGCGAAATCCAGATCCATATATACATTTTCCTTCCTGTTGCCTTTACCTGAGTATGACTGCTATCTTTGTGAGAAGCATTCCATTAATACAGTAGCAACCAAAACCTGAACACCTCTTACTTAGTATTATACTTTAATACTCACATAATGTGACTTTAAATAATCACATAATCCATTGATCTCTCACCACATTATGCCAGAGACCATCACTCTCCTGGACTATACCACGAACTCTACTCCAACCTATACCTGCACGCAGACTAACCTTTGAAAAATGGAAGTCTTCCTGCTAAAACACTTCTCACTGATTTCAAAATGAGGACCAGTGCACTTACTGGAACCACAGTGCCCTGTATTTTCCTGCCCTTACACTTCTACAGCCTCCTTGTAGACCATACTTCCCTCATTCCCTGTGTACTCTGGCCACATTTAATTGCTCCCTCCTGCCACCAAACCTTGGCTTATGCTGTTCTCTATTGCCAGCACTTTCTCCCCCTCACCCTCCTGCACCAGTTAACTATTGTCCTTCAGATTGCAGCTGAGCTGACACTTTGCACTTTTTTTTTTTTAAAACAGAGTCTCACTTTGTTGCCCTCAGTAGAGTGCTGTGACATCAGAGCTCACAACAACCTCAAACTCTTGGGCTCAGGTGATTCTCTTGCCTCAGCCTCCCAAGTAGCTGGAACCTACAGGCACCTGTCACAACACTGGGCTATTTTTTAGAGATGGGGTCTCACTCTTACTCTGGCTAGTCTTGAACCCAGTGAGCTCAGACAATCTACCTGCCTTAGCCTCTCAGAGGACTAGGATTATGGGCATGAGTCACCATGCCTGGCCATCAGCTGACACTTTGTATTGGTGTGTTGGTGGCTCACCCTCACCCTCAGATTAATGTGCATGCCCTTGCTCACCCTCACCCTCAGATTAATGTGCATGCCCTTATCATTCACTTTCATAGCCCTGTGGACCCCTCATTATTTCATTTTCCACAGTTGTCATTAGGATACAGGATTCACCCACTGAGGACTGGACAGCGATCCCCCCTCCATTCTCTAAGCCCAGGTGAGCTTAGAAATCAGACCCCCATCTCTAGACACAAACAGGCCACACCCTCTGGGCTCTAGCAAGGTTCTGAAAAAAGCAGCCTGAAAATTGGGTGGTTCCATCTTGAGTAGAGAGCATATACCCTAATCCCTTCCCTGAGGCAAAAACTGCAAAGATCTAATCTATGTATACCCATAGACAAAGGACCAAAGGGGTGTTGCTGTAAATGTTTCAGCCAGAGTCACAGAGATGAGACTAGCAGGCAGAACTTATTGAAGAGCAGGGTGGCTACAGCTCACTCAGGCAAGTAGCGACCTCAGTTTACTCCTTCCAAGTTTATATACTTTTACAATTCTCAATTCTGCATGTACACACACTAATCATAAACCACCTGGCATCAGATGGTTTTCTAAGATAATAATACAAAAATACCATAAAACTTTTAATCCACTCAAGTGCAAAAAACAAACTGTTCACCTTGTAAAAGACAGATGTAAACTTTAACTTAGCTGCGTATTAACTTATCTTGACTTTCCACTCCAGGCCCCTTCCAGGAAATTGCAGACCTTAATCAGGCTCTGCCTGCAGAGCCTTCATTTCACATGACTAGCCTTCTAGTCATTTGGGGGGGTCTTCGAAGGAACATCCCTTCATATGAACTATCTGAGTTCTTTCAAGCATAAATTAATGGCATCAAAGTTATTTTGTGGCTACAAAGAGGAGACTTCTAACTTGGATCTTCCTCTTTGCCAGAAGCTCTGGTACTTTTTACTCCTTCTGTATTCCTTTCTATCTAATGAAATTCTATCTTACCACTGATCTGTGGTCCATGGGTTCATTCTTCAAACCCCTGAGATCAAGGATCTACTGAAGAAGAAATTCTGATAACTTATTCTGGGGGCTCATCCAGGATTGAAGATCTGTGGTAAGCAATGGGACCACTTAACTGTATTCTGTTTTTCTCTACAATTGTAATAATGGAGACTAAGAATTTTGATGCCCATTCACCCCTAAAAGTGCATACAGTGGCTGCCAGCCTCCAGGTCTTGGGCAAGAAAATATTGGGGAACAAACTTTCTAATTCCCTTTGGCTCCTTTTTTAAAAAGAAATTCTGTTACAAGGCTTCTGTATCAACTACTTTTCTCTGGTTGAGAATCTAGCAAAGAGAAGTAGTGCCCAGAGGTCCTAGGGTCCCCAGCAATGGTTCTGACCCCACAGCACTGGAGGGCCTTCTGAAAAACATACTCTCCCAGCTCTTGTACTATCCTCTCATGTCTTCCTTGGTCCCAAACCTCTTCTAATCTCTACAGCCCCCTGCCACTTTCTCTCTCTTCTTATAGTTTGAGTGCTTTGTTTTAGTGTTTGCTTTATCTATTTAGCTAAGTTTGAATGGGCTCTTTCTGGTATTTTTCAGATGTTGTGTGTTTCAAAAGGTCTTTTTCATTGCCTCTTCCTCCAAAATTAAATTAAATTGACTTTTTGCAAGTTTAAGAACTCTTGTTAATGGTTAGAGGACAAGAAGGTGGCTCCAAACAAAGGGCAAAATGACTACCCAACACGGCTTCTCTGGGCAACCAGGAGCCTAGGAAGGGAAGTCTGGGGCAATCCTCTAGGCAAATATGGCCTGAAACCTTGGCTATAGTTCAATTTCTTCTTTAAAAAGAAAAAGGAAAAAAGAAAACCTTTAAAAATGAAGAAAGGCAGGGTGGTGCCTGTGGCTCAAAGGAGTAGGGCACTGGCCCCATATGTTGGAGGTAGCAGGTTCAAACCCAGCCCCAGCCAAAAACTGCAAAAATAAAAAAGAAAAAAACAAAGAAAGGCAAAGAAAATGATCCTTGGTATTTGATTTTTTTCTGGTCTCTTGGTGTAAATGGAAAGGTTCAAAGTCATTACAGGTTTCTCTAAGACTTCTGCTAGTTGTGACTTAATTCTAATGCAGAAGTTTTAAAGTGTTTCTCAACCCTGGTTTTTACTTAGTTTAATTATTGTTGCCTTGCTAACTTTGGGGGAAGAAAAGAAGGTGGAAAACATAGCATTTAAGACCTGCCCATGATAAAAAGCCTATTTCTTTTGTTACTATGATTTAGAAAAAGCCTGTAAAAATTATAAAGGGTTAGACATTTGAGCACCACACAGGGGTTTTCTCCAGAACAGGGCTTATCCTGCTTTGATTGACAGGCATATACTCAATGGCAGGTGCAGAAAGGAGCAGAACTTACATCAGGTGAGACCAAGCTCCCGGATACCTGATTTCTCAGGCTGCACTGCCAGTGAGTAATAAGCACAGGAGAACCCTCAGGTATAAAGTGCTACACTGGTAATTATGGCTAAATTCAGACAAGTCAGAGGCTGAAGAGGCTATTCTCCTCAGGAATTCTTCCCCAAGCATTGGAGGGACACTTCCTTCTGTTTCGCTTGAAGGCTTCCTGGATTGGTCAGAGGACACTTTGACAACCGAAGAACATAAAGGGTGAGATTGATTAAGACGCTGAACATTTGTTCTTTCCCACTGATGGGTATGTTCTCTCTCTAAGAGAACACCCAGTAACATGTTCTCTCCCCAAAAGAACTTTCATCATGTGGGACCACCAGGGCTCCTGGATACCTGATTTTTCAACCTGTGCTGCCAGAATACCCTGCTGGGCTGTATTCTAAAGCATTGGGATATATCTGATCCCCAGATACTGGGAAAAGAATGTAGGGTTTTCTTCTGTACCCAGGCCTGGCCTTAGTATCAACTTGACTCTCCAATGATGAGCAATAACCACCAGAGGGTACTCTAAATTATGGTAAATGAAAGGGGGAATGGTCTGAATTACCTCTGTGCAAGATTTCTTTCTTCTCAGAGATAAACCTCAACTGTGTAAAACCTGTCAGATAGATTCAGCTCTCCTGCCTATAGTAACTTCCCAGGAATTCCTAATAGAGAAGCTGTCACCACCTAATTCAAACCCACCATCTACTTCTCCCACACCTTCCTCTGTGCTTTTAGAAAACCCCCAAGGAGTCTGTTTCAAGAGTTTCTTCTGACCTGTTGGGACCCACAGAAAGCAACTGTATCCTTCTTTGTGTCCCTTGATCCACACTGTGGGTGGTGAAAGGGGAAATGCATGAGTGTTCACTCCATTTTCTCTAGCAGATTTAAAACAAATTAAGGTTAATTTAGGAAAATTGTCTAACAATCCAGATAGGTACACAAATGTTCACCAAAGGTTGGGAAAAAGCTTTGACCTGTCTTGGAAAGATGCAATGCTGCTACTAGCTCAACCTTAAACTTTAAATGAGAAAAATGAAGTCTTGGATGAAGCAAGAAAGTAGGGTGATTTGTGGTTCATATCCGATACTGATAGCAGCATGTCCTCTGAGAAAAGAGACAGATTCCCCACAGAAAGACAGGCAGTTCCCTTTGAGGATTCCAAATGGGACCCTGAGAAACAACTGGTGACTGGTGGTATAAACATTATCTAACATGTATCCTGGAAGGTCTACATTGATCCAAGAAAAAGCCTATAAATTATTCTCAGTTGTATGCTCATTTTGCTCATGAGCAAAATGGAAGTCCCTCAGCTTTTCTTGAGTGGCTCAGGAAGGCAATGAGAAAACACATTGTTGGGTGGCACCTTGTGGCTCAGTAGGTAGGGCATCAGCCACATATACCAAAGGTGGAGAGGGTTCAAACCCATCCTCAACCAAACTGCAACAAAAAAGTAGCCAGGCATTATGGTAGGCACCTGTAGTCCCAGCTTCTTGGGAGGCTGAGGCAAGAGAATCACTTAAGCCCAGGAGTTGGAGGTTGCTGTGAGCTGTGATATCACAGCACTCTAACAAAGGCAATAAAGTAAGACTCTGTCTCTAAAAAAAAGAGAGAGAGAGAGAGAAAACACACTGTTGACACCCAACCCCTTGGACACCCAAGTTATTTTAAAAGATAAATTTATCACTCAGCAGCACCAGACATTTGAAGAAAACTCCAGAAACTGGCTCTATGCCCCGATTGTAACCTGGAGAATCTTCTTAAAATGGCCACAGTAATGGCACTCCGACAAGCAGGCACCATTCAGGGGCAGAGGGAAGCTAGAGGAACTAAGAATAAGTGCTTCCAATGTGGTCAGAATGGCCACTTCATAGGCGAAGGTCTCCTGAGACAGTGATCCTATCAGCCCCCAAGTTGGACTGAGGGTTCCCAGGACAGTTTCTCCTAGCTCCATGTCATCACCCGTCAAGAGCCCTGTGTCTGCCTCATATAGGGCCAGGAGACAGAATTTCTTCTGGACACTGGAGCACCCTTTTCTGTACTCCGCTCTAACCCTGGTCTTCTATCCCTCAAATTTATACAGAGTGTGTCTGGAAAGCCAGTTACCAAGTTCTCTCAGTCTTTAAGCTGCAACTGGGGCAACTGGGTGTTCTCTCATGCCTTCCTAATCATGCCTGAAAGTCCTGTTCCCCTTTTGGGGAGGGACATACTAACTAAAGCGAGAACAACCATTTATATGAAGATGGGACAAGAATCTGTCCTATACCTTTCTTTATTAGAAATAGATAACTCAAAAGTATGGGCTACTGAGGTGGGAGGAGCAAAATATGGTAAACTGGTCCAAATTAAGTTTAAAAAGTCCCACCATAACTCAGAGATTTAGGGACAGCCCTCACGTGTTTGGACAAGCCTTAGCCCAAGACTTAAGTTGTTTTTCATAGCCCACAACAACTCTCGTTAAGTATGTAGATGACATTCTTTTGAAAGCACCAGATGAAGAGGAATGCCACAAAGCTACTCAAGCTCTATTAAACTTTCTGGCTAATTGTGGATATAAAGTTTCCAAGGCTAAAGCCCAATTATTTGTGACCGAAGTGCACAATTTGGGTTTCTAACTTTCACAGGGGAGGAGGGCCTTGGACAAAGAAAGAATAGAACCAATATTGGCTCACCCTAAACATTAAACTCTCAGACAGCTTTGAGGTATCTTAGGAATTACAGACTTTTGTAGATTCTGGATTCCTAGATATAGTGAAATAGCGAGACCACGCTATTCTTTAATTTAAAATGCTCAAAAAGAGTGTCTGGTCACTAGAATGGGAACCAGAAGCAAATAAGGTACTCCAACAGTTGAAAAATGCTCTTTTACATTTAAGGCCCCCACTTTAAATCTTCCTACTAGACAACAATTTAATCTGTATGTCACAGAATAAACTGGAATTACCCTAAGAGTCTTGACCCAACACAGGGATCCAGTTTTACAACCTGTAGCTTATCTTAGCAAAGAAACTGACAATGTGGCCAAGGGATGGCCACACTGTCTGTGAGTTGTAGCAGCTGTAGCCCTCTTAATCCCAGAGGCAATTAACCTAACTTTGGGAAGAGACCGAATTATTTGTACTTCTCATGACTTTACTGGATTTTTAAATTCAAAAGGCAATCTTTGGCTATTGAACAACCACCTTCTTAAACATCAAGCTTTATTATTAGGAGGCCAGTGCTATAATTATGCACCTGTGCCACTTTGAATCCTGCCACTTTCCTCTCTGAGTCCACTGAGGAAATAGGACATGACTGCCAACAAATTATAGCCCAGGCCTATGCAGCTAGAGAAGCCTTACAAGAAACTCCCCTACCTAATTCTGACATGGTTTTATATAAGGATGGAAGTTCTTTCATAGAACAAGGAACTCACAAAGCAGGCTATGCTATAGTTATTCAACATGCTGTAATTGAGAGTGGGTCTCTCTCTTCAGGAACCAGTGCACAATTAGCTGAGCTAATAGCTTTAACCCACAGTTTAGAAACTGGGAGAGACAAACCAGTCAATGTATACACTGATTCAAAATATGCTTTCCTTATTTTATATGCCCATGCTGCCATTTGGAAGGAAAGACAATTACCTCCCTTCCAATGGTTCACCCATAAAATATCTCATGAAATAGACAGGTTATTACAAGCTGTTTGTGCTCCACAAGAAGTAGTAGTTATTCATTGTAAGAGACAACAAAAATCTTTAGAGGACATTTCTGAAGGTAACCTACTTGCCTATAAAGAGGCTAAAAGGACAGTACAGAAGGGAACAATTCCCCTTGTGGAATCCCTCATTTGGGAGGGATCACTTGAGAATCATGCACCTCAATATACACACAATATAAAAAAGAAAAAGAATGGGATTTATTCAGAGACTCTTCACTACTTTTTTCAGGCTGTCTAAAAAATAGGAGTGGACTTCTGCTATTACCTGCTGCAAGTCAATGGAAAATACTTAAAACTTTACATCAGTCTTTTCATTTTGGCACTAAAAGTACCTATCAAGTAGCCAAGGCTCTCTTTAATGGAAAAAACTTATTTAAAACTATAAAACAGATAATAAGAATTTGTGATGTATGGCAGAGAAACAATCCTTCAAATTTCCATCTAGACTCCCCACCCCCGCTACACAAAAACAAAGTAAATAACCAGGTGAATATTGGCAAATAGATTTTACTCATATCCCTAGGGTACATGGTATATAATATTTGCTGGTATTTGTGGATACTTTTACTAATTGTGTTGACGTCTTCCCCTGCAGGACAGAAAAGTCCCAGGAAGTTGTAAAGGCTTTAGTATATGAGATTATCCCTAGGTTTGGACTGTTCTCAGAGTTTGCAAAGTGATAATGGGCCTGCCTTCAAAGCAGCTGTTACACAGGGAATATCTAAATCTCTGGGCATAAAATATCATCTACACTGTTCTTAGAGGCCCCAGTCCTCTGGGAAGGTAGAAAAAGTGAATGATAAAATCAAAGGACAGTTACAAAAGCTAACTCAAAGAGACTCATCTCCCTTGGACTAAATTACTTTCCATTGTTCTCCTTAGAATAAGAGATTTACCAGGAGACTCAGTTGTAGCCCATTTGAGTTATTACATGGAAGCCCCCTTTTAACTTACAATTTATTAGTAGATTAAGAAACTACAGAATTAGTAAAATATATTACTTCTTTGGCTAAATTTCAATAAATCCCTAAAAACCTCCCAACTACATTTTCATATTCAACATTAAAAGACCTTTTCTCTCCTGGAGATCTAGTTATGATCAAAACTCTTCCCTCCAACTCACTTTCCCTGACCCTAAGTTGGGAGGGTTCCTTTCCTGTAATCTTATCTTCTACAGCTGTTAAAGTTACGGGAATAGATTCATGGATACATCATTCACAAGTAAAATCTTGGAACCTACCATCTTCTATAGAATGGATCATGAAGAAAGTCAACCACAGCCCACCTACACTTGTGAGCCTAAAGAAAATCTGAAGTTATTACTCAGAAACCAGAAAGGAAAGTGTTAATATAGTTTTCTTTCAAAGTCGCTGACTTTGTTTTGAACCTGGTACTGTAATTAACCCCCTCCTCTCACTGTTCTACCCTTGCCTTTTAATGTGCTAATCAGATTTAAGTCTCCCAGAGATGACATCAGGCCACAAACAGTAAAAATGGCTCCTGTCAAGACCTAATTCTATTGCAGATTCCTGATCTCCTCCCTCTGGAAAAATCCTAATTGTCCCTTTCCATCAGCAGCCTGATCCAGTAGGAAGCAGTAAGACCAAGCTGACACCCATTTCCCTCTCTAACAGCAATTAGAGTTTTTACTCAGAGAGGGAGAATTGATACAGGGTTCCCCCATTTAAAGCTGGACAGGGGACCCAGTTTCTTAGGCCTGGACAATTTCATGAAGGGAACCCCCTGCCATTCCCCAACAAGCTGGAAGGACTACATTCATTCATTTGTTAATATGTGCACTAACATTGAAAAGGTGTCTTCCATCTACCAAGTCCTGACCAAATATAATTTCAAGACCTTATACCCCTAGACAAAAGACCCACACAAAGACTTCCCACTTGGGTCTTTCCCTCTGCCAGAAGCTCTGGTGCTTTTATACTCCTTCTGTATTCCTTTCTGTCTAATAAATCTTATCTTACCACTGATCTGTACTCCATGTGTTCATTCTTCAAATCCCCAAGACCAAGAACCTACTGAAGAAAGAAATTCCAGTAATACTATGTCACCTCAATTAGTTATAGACATGTTCATTCCTCTCGTCATGATGTATTCACTCCTATTGTCCTTTCTTTCTTGGCATTTTTCTCCTCGGGATTCTGTCCATACCAGGCATCAGAATGGCACTGTGTCCTTCCTCACCTGAAGTGAGAGCAACTTTACCTGCTGGCCCAGGACTTTGGATTGTATATACTAATCTTTCTGTTGTTTCAGGCTTTCTTTGGATAGCAGCTCATAGGCTCCATCTTCTGTATGTTTGGGCACAACTCCCTTGTGATTTTCAGTTCTCAATCATGTGGTTCTGGCTTCCTTTTCTCACTTTGGTGAGAAATTGTCCCCCAGCCCCTGATGCTTTTACCAGGATAACAGTAAAAAGAGAGGAGAACACCTAGAAATCCCAAGACACCTGTGCTGTCAGGAGCTCACAATTAAATAACTGTCCTTTTTCTCCGGCCCCCAATAAAATCTTCAGGCATGGTAAAATCTTTAGTATCATATAGCCAAGGTCTGTGAGAAGACATAGGAAACAAAGTCAGTTCCAATGAAATGACTGATCAGTCAAGTGGGCACAAAAAAGGAATGTCTGTGAGGAAAAATGATGAAGAAGTAAGCATCAGGTTGGAACACATCTCTTGGTTTGCTCAGAGGTGGGTGAACATCTGCTCTTTAGCCCAGTCCTGCACATCTGCACAGCCAAAGATGAGATAGAAGGCCAGGCCTGGTATGTTAATAGCAGCTGAAAGCAAGAAGACATTTCTCCAGCCAAACTCAGAGTCCTGGAGGCAGGAAATTACAAGTTCTTACCAGTTGCTCAATTCTTGGCCCTCTTGGTTCAGAAACAACTTTGGCTAGCAGTCCTACTGCTCCCCCCAGGCCACCCCCCCCAACATCTGCTCCAAGCTGTGTAGGCTTGCTGGCTGCTTCTGGAATATGCAGGATCATTTTGGCCATAAGGCCAGTGCTCTGACCAGCCCGTTGGCTAGAGTGTTCTCCCCCTTACATTCCCATCTGGCTCACTCTTTCACTTTCTTTCAGTCTTTACTTAAATGTTACCTTTTCGGTGCATCCACCCTTGACCATGCTATTAAAATTGAAATTCCACCTTATTTCATGTGCCCTATTCTCTTCTTTTCTTAGCATTTATCACCATTCAGTATATCATACATTTTAATTATTTCATCAGTTTTCCTTGGTTTCTTTCCTACAATATAGGTTTCACAAGTGAAGGAACTTTTGTTTTATTCACTTAAGCAGTGCATAGCCAATGCTGATGTTCAATACTTATTTACTGAATGGATCAAAGAATGACAGGATTTCCACTTTCAACAACCATTTTGTGACAATGTTAGTTGATGCCTGGAATAGATTCAAGGCTTCAAAAAAGAGAGAAGGGCCATGATTTCATAAAGAATACCTTTTCTTTGTTATTCTCCATCTGTTTCTCTTTCTTACTGGTGGAAAACAACAGTAAAGTTAAAGAATGATATGTATGTGAATGTCATACACAGCTCTCTTCATGTAAAGTCTGTATCAATAAGCTTCTTAGGAAATTCTCAAGTCTTCAAGTGAATTTGTTTATTCTTGGGGTACTTTAAATTCATCTTCTAGGCTACTATACAAATGAAAACATTATGTTTCCATAGGTTTCTCTTGTGAATATTTAGAGAACATTTTACTTCACCTGACTGATGAAAAATCCAGCAACTGTGGGAGAGATGGCTCCAGCTATGTGTGCAAAGACTTGCAATAACCCCTTGAGAAAGCCAGTGTACCTGGGAGAGAGAAAAAGAAAGGGGGGAACATCCCATACAAACAAATGGTTAATCTCAGTTGGTCTGTTACAACTCTGTGATTATCTCTGGGGATGCCTAGAATTGGTTAAACCTGAATAAATGCACTGACTAATGATTTGTATCATCCTGTGCTTGGATCTGAGACTTCCAAGGGGTAACCTGTACTAACTTGTCAACATTGTTGATGAGAAATATACACTTATGATTTACACCTGGTTTATAGGTTTCTTGCAGTTTTTCATTTATTTCTGCTATTAAATCTGATTCCATAGCTTTGTTGTTAGGTATAAAATACCCTTCTTTAGGTATAAAAGACCTCTCACTGTATGGAACTTTGGTTCCCCTAAAACCAAGGTATCTCCTAAGTATCTTGGTAGTTTATTATCTGAAGATGTAGCATGCCCTGTTGAGTGGGGCAGAACTCTGTGAGCTCCATTTAGAAGTCTCAGTAACTGAGGTAAATATTTCTCCTATAATGCTATGTACTTTGCCTTTATCAAAGCCTTACATGAGTATACCCTGTGGAGTCTCATGAATCCTTTTCAGTGATCCAACTCTGTGTAAGGGCTGCATTCCTCAGCAGAGAGAGATTTGTGGGAATCTGCCTCAGCTAAGCTGGAAGTGTGGTCACTGACTCTTCTTGTTCACACCTGAAAAAACTTAAGTTCACAATGGTTGGCCAGCTTTGGGTCTCTTCCAGGCATTACTTGGATATAGGGCTGGTGCTGACATTTCCTGGGACCTGTTATTGCACATGTCATATTTTACCTGTGTCAGAACAGGTTTATAACTGCTGGACCTGAACTGAGCTTCCATGAGCATGAGGCAAAGGTGTCCCTACCTAGGAGCAATATCCAAGAAATTGACAAGGGCTCCTGCTTCCAAGAAGCTGCTGGTGGCAGAGGACAATACCAAGAAGGTCATGGTCACGCTGTGGCTGGATCTGACCCAGGTCAGGGACACGAGGATTATGGATGGGAAGAGAACCCCTGGGATAGGAGGACAAACACAGAGTAAAGAGGAGGCTGCCCTGAGCATCCCACATTCACCCCTGTGTTCATCTCAGCCCTTACCAATGGCAGTGAAGAGTTTCCTGATGATGATGAGTCTGAGGATTTTTCTGGAGAGGAGAAAGTCTGCCAGTAGACCTCCAAGGATAATGCAGATACAGCCAACAGCAAACGGCAGGGCTGATAAAATCCCACTCTGGGGACCAGAGACCAGGTGAAGTGCATTATCCCCTCACCACCCCTGCCATGACTCAGATTGACCATAGACAGATTGCCCATATCTGTGGCTTTTCTATATAGACACATCACTTTCAATACAAATTTCATGTTAACAGAATGAGCCAATACAATTTTAGCACCAGGGGGAAATGTACATGTAGCTCAGTTTGCAAAAAAACAAAAATAAAACAATAAAACTAATCTTCTCTTTATGTATATAAACATCACCTGGAAATAAATACTAAAAAGACCAAAGTAAAAGTAGACAAAGGATATGAATTTACAGAAGAAAAGAAAAATAAGTTTCTCCTGAACACATTAAAGGTACTCAACCTCACTCATAATGGAAGAAATACAAAATAAAACTGCAGTCAGATACTGTTTTTCATGGATCAAATTGGCAGGGGCCCCAAAATTTTTGGACATGCTGTGTACTGACAATGTGGAGAATCAGATCCTCATAAATATTATCAGTGTTCTATGGAGGGCAATTTGACATACGTAACCAAAGTTTATAGTGAATTTACCCTTTAATGAACAAGATTTTCATGACAACATTACTCAAAGATTGGAAACAACCCAAATATTGCTCAGTAATGTTCTCATGTACTGATATGAAAAGACCCCCATGGTATATCAAGTGGAAAATATGTAGTATATAAAGCATACCAGCATATACAGAGTATATTTTGTGTTAAAAAAATGTGGGAAAATAAGAATATACATTCATCTATGCTTGCATTCTCATAAAGAAACAATGGAAGACTAAGGAAGAGTTAACCATGGAGTGAGCTAGGAGAACAGAGCATCTTAGGAACAGGAATGAGAGGTGTTTCATTCTACCTTTTTATATGGTTTTTTAAATGCCAAACCTTGTTATCAATTAAAATCTACAAAAGTAAAATTCTGTTAAAGAAAATGCAGTGAAATGGAGACCATCCATTTTTGTGTATAAGTCAAACAAAGAAAAGGATTAGCTCTTACCTGGTTCAACAGGTTCATTTTATGGACAAGTAAAACCAAGGCCATCAAGCTTCTGTGACAGTGAGAAAATAACCAGAGAACAACACGAGTCTGGGTCTCCTGACTTCTCAACTTAAGATCTGTTCTCTGGTCACAAGTTGTCTTACCATTCCTTTTCCCCTCCTCCTGCTCCTCATCCTTGTCTAGGTAGGGAGCCAACCTTATGCCAGAGAGAAATCATTCCCAGTAGCCTGCCTCAGGATGTCTATTGCTCAGCACCGGCCTGCTGCTTCTCTGGCCCTTCTGTTTTCTGATTCCCTGGCTTGAGGTACTAGTTTCACTGCCTGCTTCTGGCTCCCCCCCCCCCGAGAAAAACTGCTCCTTCCTAGAGTTTTCTGATCTCAGTGCCTCATATCCAGCCTGATTCCCTGCATGCTTCTCAGACCACTGCTAAGAAGGTCAGCTTTCTGTCGGCCACATTGCAAGTTTTTGCCAGAGAAGTCCAAGGCTATTGTTTGAGCACAAAAGATGAAAGTATAATGGTACCTCCTTGTGAATTGACACAGTTATGACATCTGATACACTTCTAGCTGCTTTTAAGACACCCATCTAACAGGAATAGAAAAGCTCCTGTGAACTTCCCATTCATTTTGTGAAAATTCAGAGAGCTTAACACATATGTGCATTTTTCTCTGTATATGTTATGCTAGAATAAATGCTTTTTAAAACCAATTTTTATGTAAGTCTTATTTGGGACTTTATGTCCTATCTGTCTTATTTTCAACACATGTTGTTTATGTTTCTCTGTCACAATTTTCTCCAAGGCAGAATCTGCTTTATTAAACATGACAGAAGAGTGTCTTGTCTGCAAATGTTGATGGAACTGAGTATAAAAGTTTTGTGATGTCCCTTAAAAATACAGCATTCTATGAGTATCAAGCTGACCTAGAATCATGCTACCCTGTTCTAATGAGTAGTAAACCACATTAGATTAATTAGCATCCAAGTTAACCAAGTTGCCATTTCCTACTTAGAGGTCCTGGGTCTCTGATTTTGTAACCATGAGAGAAATAGTAAATTATATAATGAAATATTTAAACAAAAGAACAGAATAAGCTTTCTCTGTACTTACATCTGTGAGGTTGACTTCAAGTACAGAGCTGATGTATGTTGGTGTGTACGCCATTATGGTATAAAAAAGCCAGTATGCACAGAAATAAGAGACTAAAATGGCCCAAAGTGGTAAAGATTTGATCATAGCCTTAATGGGAAGAGACCAGCCTGGAGAACAATCCTGGAAGAAAGCATATATCAATAATCTCTTTCACCAGAAGATAGGAACTCCCTCTACTGTGCTCTTCACCTCTGAGACATCAAGTAGGGAAGGAGCAGGAGACCTCTCGATGTACCTGTTGAGCCAGTGAACACATGATGTATGTCTTCTCACCAGTGCTAATAAAAGGATGATTCATGGGGTCATCATAAATGAAAGGAAACCAGAGAAGACAACAGGCACAACCAATTCCACCTAGGGAAAGAGGATCCAGTTAGCACTGGATTGAAGTTTAACTCTGCCCTGAGATGATTCCTATGGTTGAGAGAATGACTGGCCCCAATATTCTACCCTTCCGTTCATCTGCCCTTGCATGGCCTCATTGTGGATGGAGGGTACTTTTCACCACTCGACTTTGGGCATGGCATAAGGCACTTCCAAGCCTAGACATTAAGAAGCACTGCAGTTTTTTACTTGTTCTCTTGGCTCTTGGCCATTGCCATGGGAAAAGTGAACATGCCCCAACTAATCCATTGTCCAAGGCAAATGACAGACACAGAGCAAAGCCACCTAGCTGTCCCACAGAACTATGAGAATCAGTGATGAAACCACTGAGTTTTGGGAGGTTTTGAAATGTACTATTTTTAAAGCTGTAGCACATTGTTACAAGTTCTCAGTGTGTTTATCCTGTGTACTTGAAAATGCCCTCACTGTTCAAGTACTAGTCATCATCCCTACTGCTAGTCATGCTTTGCGAAGTTCCTTTTATCACACAACCTTTCCATATCTATCTCTTATCTCTCTCAAAGCACTTAAGAGCTAGAAGTGGCATATGATTATGTGCAATTGATTCCCCAATTTCTAGACATGAAATGAAATTAATCCTCAGCAAAGTTCTCTAATATTACATTATTACAAAGTTAGGAACTCAACTGTACTCAGCATTGAGTGAAAATACGGCTCATCCCCAATTTCCCTCTTTATAATCTTAAGAAATTCTTAAGAGTTCTTTTCATTTGGCTAGCTTATCATTTATGCATTTGTTCACAAATATCATGTAGCAGCTACCATATGCCATGAATTTGCTAAATTTTGAGAATATAAAAATAAAAGACATGATTTTGCCATTAAGAGACTTACTCAAGTAAAGAAGGAGGGATATGAAAATTAGCAGTGTTGCACATTGGAGTTGAAGATGTTAATATTGATTCAACAAATATTTAGTGAGTTTCTACTTTGTATATGCTCCTTATTGTTTCTCAAAATCCATGAGTACAGTAATCTCATTGTTTACATAATTTTTATAACCTGTCCTTTTGACATTTCCATGACAGAACCAAAAGTTGGTGTGCTACAGTAGGCAATCATCACAATTTTTTCTTTCTTTTTGGACAAGATATTAGTATACTGGTGTCTTAAATTGCATTATGGAAATATTTTCTGGTGAATATATTGACCTGATAATACAGGAACCCTTTTTCTAAGAGAACGATTCTTTAACAAAAACATTAGTAGAATTTATCCTACAGTATCAGGAAATTTTCAGATGGGGTATTAGAAAAGCTTTTAAAAATCAAGCAAACATAAACATTAGCTGACAGCAGCAGGGTAGAGCACCACAAAGGTACAAAGGTGAAGTAGTAAAATATTGCCTCTCAAGCATTCCTTGTGCCTGTGGAGCTTTTCTGCACCATCTCTGTGTATATTAAGTCTATTCCTGAACCTCACATGGTCTGCTCTGTTCTGCAAACTCTACTGATTGATTCTCTACTCTAATCAGTATTTTATCTATGATCACATAATTTTCTGGTTGTTTCAATAACAGGAAAAATGTAAAAGAGTGTATGAAATAAATAAGCATAACTAAAAATATAGCCCCATCAAAATAATATTTTCAACATCTTATGAAAGAAATTGCTCTAGAGTCCTTTGAGTTCAATTTAGAAGCAGGGAGGAATGTTATGATTCTTTTAAAGTCATAAAGCAATTCTACTCAAGCTACTAAAACTTAAATATTGTTTTTACAACATGCAAGACTCACAACATTGTTAGCTCTGTACATTATCGACTTTAGTTTTCTAAGTGTCCGTGTCTGTTAGGATTTGGTTAACTGTAAATAAGTTGCATCAGAGAAATCATACCCAGCATTCTCTGTCATAAAATAAAATTGTGAGATTTGAAAAACACAAACTCACCAAAGATATAGAAGACATAAGGCCATCCTATGGTCTGGCAGAGGAGACCACCAACAAGGAGAATGATGAAAGACCCAAGCATTGACCCTGAACAGAAGAGGCAAGGATGTTCTGGGTGAGAAGGTCAGTCTTGGGATTTTGTGTGCTTTCTACAAAGCTGAGTTGCACAGTGATCTTCAAACAAAGCTATCTAGGTTCAAATCCTGCTCCTTCATTCAGTAGCTGTACAGTTTGAACAAGGTATTAGTATAGTTGTTTCTTAAATTCCATTATGGAAATAATTATAAGTAGATGACTTAAGAAATTGTTTTGAGGTTAAAATGAAGTTAGTATGTACTAAATATAAGAATGTTTGATACATAGAAAGCATATAGTTGTGATCAAGAAAGTCAGTATACTATAGTGATTTATAGCAAGGACCATGAAGACAGAATAACTACAGTGTAAGGTATTGGTTCTATTGATAGGCCTTAGCTGAGTACTCGCTGGCAGTATGTATAAGGTGAGTATTAGAATATTAATTACCTGAACCAGCAATGGTGGTGAGTTGACTCTTTTCCAGTGGGGGAGCCCATTTGACCCAAATTGAATACTGACCTGTTAATACCATAACCTGAGAAAAAAAAATAATTCTTGGACAGCTGAGGTCATTGTGAAACCTATATTCTGCTTATAGTTGGAAAATATCTTGGTACCTGGGCTATACCTTGGACAACCCGAAGGACAATAAGCAAGGTCACTCCAACATCTGCTGCCAGTGGAATGAAGAGGGTCAGGACTGAGGAAATAAACAAGCCAGCACCAACCACGTACTTGGTTCCAAATATTCCAGCCACGTAGCCAGTGGGAATTGGAGCCAAGAATGAGCCATAGTTGAGGGAGCTGAGGATGATTCCCTGAATTTCAGGATTCCAGTCATACACAGGGGCCTAGATGACAAAGAAATTCTCACTGTTTTGTCAGAAAGTTGAAAGTTTTTATTGTGAGGACTTGAAAGGAAAAAATAATTGGCAGTTCTCTTTCCTTTTGCCTCTTAAATTCCTCTAACATTCCGATTTCATTTTTAAAATGCTAAATACATGCCAAACACTCTTTCCCCTCCCCTGACACAATTAACTGACTAATTAAAACATAAGACAGCCCGTAAAGAAAGAAAGCATCTTTATTTTTTTTTTTTTTTTGCCATTAGAAAGAAAGCATCTTAGGCAAAGTAATAAAAATACATGTAGATGGAAGGAGAAGAAAGTAGATTTAAGTATGTGAAACAAATTGTATAGTGATTTTCATCACTGTGAGAGAACAATGTATGTTCACTGAATAGCAAAATGTGCTTTTCTTCATTCTAACTTGGTCCCTGGTTACACTCACAGACACTTAAGTAGAACTACAATCTCTTTAGGTACACATTATGGTTTTGTAGTATTCCTGGCACGTAGTACATGCCCAATAACCCTTTCAGTCAGACCATTTGAGTGAAAGAAAGGGTTCAGTCTCATTAAACTTACCACTGCCTTAAATTCCTTTAAAGTTTCATTCCAGTAGTGCTGGGAGTCAGTGGAGGGCCCTTCTATGGAGGCATTGGGCTGGAAGGGTGGGTTTGTGTTGTTCACCATAGCTGGGATGGTAATGCTCAAGTTCATTTGTTGGGTGCAAATTGAAAAATTACAAAGCTGCAAGATGAAGGCCATCCCATGGCGGAATGAACAAAAGCCTGAGAGGAGAAGGGTACAAAAAAATCTTAAAATCATGGGAGGAGGGAGGGTATTTGGGGGGACCACACCTGATGTGCATGATGCAATGGTACATTTCAAAACTATTAAGAAATGAACATAGTTGTAATGGATGTGTTACTTAGTTCAATGTAAGCATTTCACATTGTATATCAAAGCAGTACACTGAACCCCATAAATGCATCAGTGTACATAGTTATGATTTAATAAAAAATAATAATAAAAGTCTCAAGGGTGGCGCCTGTGGCTCAAAGGAGTAGGGCACCGGCCCCATATGCTGGAGGTGGTGGGTTCAAACCCAGCCCTGGTCAAAAAAAGAAAAAAAGTCTTAAAATCAGAATGTTTTTCTCCCTAAGTCTCTAAGAGGGAGAAGATTGGTGTCTGTGTGCAACACAAAAAAATAGAGAGAGTAGATATTGCTCTTTAGGTGTCTAATGGACTTCTGTCCCCCAAGAAGGTAAGGTGACTCCCTCAGAAGCATTGCCAAGAGACTTGAAGAATGTGCAGAGCTGATCAGAGCAAGAATTAGGGAAGAGCTTTTCAAGCAGGAGCCCTGGGATAAGCAGATAAGAGTGAGAATGAAAAGACGTGGATTTAGAGAAAGAATTGGCTGTAAGTACTGATTGAATATGAATGGTGAGAAGAAATTGTGGAAATGGACTCCCAATTGCCCTGCTTGGGCAGCTGATATAGCTCAAAATACCATTTATGAATGGGGAACATGGAAGATAACCTTTTGGGGATCCAGAGGAGGGGAGAGGTAACTCTAAAGATAAATGCTAGGGTTAGATTATGGAAGTATTTAAACTTCATATTAGTACTGTAATTTGTGCTTACACAAAATTTGCCAGTGTTTCATAGGCATCCTGGGACTATCCCTGTGGTTGAGTGCCAATACATGAGTTTGACAACACCTGTAATGGTTAATAGACTAAATCTGTAGAGAGAGAGAAGTAATATGTGATCACTGCCTCAAGGTATGTTGGTGCCCTGATTCCTGACTCCTAAAAGTGAGCCAAGCTATTGGAGCAATCAGCACAATTTCCTTTTGTGTAGGGATGTTCTTGCTAAGTTCCAGGAACTGACAGATCCTCATATTTCATTTAACTATGGGAACATTTAGTCAAAACCCTGTTTGCCCCCACACCATCTATAAAAATTTACATTAGAATTTGATCAATGTCATATTGATGTGACAGATTAAGAAGGATTGCCACATTCATAATACTGTCTTCCTTGCCTCAAAGGGATGCCTACCCACGTACAAGTATTCAAGTCTTTTACTCTGCCCCAAAGTAGAATTTTATAATTGTTTTCAGTTAAGGCCCAAACAAGTTTTGTAAAGTACTTTTTATTGTTTCTGTAACTAAATTATTTTCCTATCATTTTCATCAAGGTTTCCTCCCTCTTCACATTACAGCATGTGCTTATTATGCTATAGCTATTATAAAGAACTATTATTTTTCATAAGTGTTCTTATTGATTTCTCTTTTATCAAACACATTCCTTTTTTCCTGTCCTTTGTGCTAATGTATTTACATAGGTCCCTTGTGGTACACCTCTATATAGCCTTGGATGATAAGGCCAATCCTGCTTGACTTGTTCTCATGCGTTGAAACTCTTTCCTATTAAACTCTTTTTTTCTGGATATACCTAGACTTGCTTCTGTTTTTCTGATATAACCCAGACTAATATAGAAGGTCATGGATCTCTGGTGGATAGGAAGATCAGTGATCAAAGTGGTGTCTGTCTCCACCCCAGCCCCACAAGTCCTTAATTGAGCCTAATAAGGACCATCTTCTAACAGAACCTGAGGACCCAGCTTTGTTTACTCAGAGTCTCTGGAGACGTAGAAGCTTAATTAGTTCTGTTGTGTAACCAGGTGACCAGATGTGACATATAATGGGGAGGGAGCATTTTTCCTCACCTCATGGAACCTGGATTTGGTTCTCCGAGTGTCTTGGAAGTACAGCAGCACCCAGAAAAAACATTAGTAGCCTTCAAGGGCACTGGCAAACAGAGAAATTCCTGGGACTGTGATACAGAGGAACTGAGCATGGGCCAGACAGAGAGCCGAGAGGAAAGCTGATGTTTGATACCAACTGATGAAGTCATCATCAAGTATTATTCCTAAACACTGTGAGAAATACTTGGAAATGAAAAAAGATAACAATGTGGTAAGACTGAGGAGTAGCTGGAGTTCTGCCTTTCCAAGTGGGAAGGAACTTTACAAAAAAAGGATGAATGTTATTAATATGATACCATTTGTAACAACAGGCTGGAGTTATAGAGAAATTGCCTGATACAGTTGTAGCTTCAGGAACAGTCACCAGAGGACTGAGCAGCTCGGTGGGACAGATGTTTTAGAAGACTATGGAAGAAACTGGAAAGACCACATGTGAGTCCTACTTTAGATGAACTATAAATTAATATTCTTTCCAATGACTGCCAATAAATGAGCTGAGGAGGGGACCTTGTGGGAGGAGTAATAACAACAGCTAATGTTCACATGGCATTTACCGTATGTAAGGTGTTGTTCTAAGTATTTATATTTTAACTAATTTTTTTTTTTTGAGACGGAGCCTCAAGCTATCCCCCTGGGTAGAGTGCCATGGCATCATGCTCACAGCAACCTCCAACTCCTGGGCTCAAGCGAGTCTCCTGCCTCAGCCTCCCAAGTAGCTGGGACTACAAGCACCTGCCACAATGCCCGGCCATTTTTTGGTTGCAGCCATCATTGTTGTTTGGCGGGCCCGGGCTGGGGATTCGAACCCACCACCTTAGGTGTATGTGGCTGGCGCCTTAGCCACTTGAGCCACAGGCGCCGAGCCAACTAATTTAATCCTTGTGTTAATCCTGTGAGTTAGCTACTGTTCATATCATCCTTTTACAAATGGTGGACGTGAGATATAGGTAAACTTGTCTAAGGTTATGGCACTTATAAAAAGTGGAATCAGGATTGCAAACTCAGTTTGCCTCTTAACCTGTGCTTTTACCTGATATGCCGTACTGCACTTTGGTAAGATTTTATACATAAGTTCTTCATTTCACTGATTTTGAGGTAGAGTAAGAAGGCTAGGATTGGAGAATGTTATGTACAATAGACTATAAAATACTTGGAGATGTATGAGACCATTAGCCAAGACTACTGGAATGGTATTCATTCTGGGTCCAATGGTGGTCAATTATAGGATGAGTATTAATGAGCATATCTCCTGATTTCGTCTTTGGTAGATGAAATTAGAAGAACCCTCTTTCATTGATAACATAAACTAGCTATAATGTTGAATATTACAAAGCTTTCCATCTTGACTAGTGTTTTGCTTTTTAAAGGCATTATCTGATGAAAACCCTATACTCTTAAGATAATTAGTAAATAACATAAGTTATTAAGTGTTTAGAGAAAAATAAGGTGTTACACAGTTTTCTTTAAGGGATACTATAGAAAAGTACAAAGTTGCCATGTAGGCAAAAGGAAGGAGAAAAGGTGACTTTTCTGACATGGTAGAAAGGAAAAGCCCACTCTTTTTGAGGCAGATTTGGGTTTAACATAAGCAGAGAGATCTAATGGGACACACCTGGGACTTAAAATCAGCAAGCCAGGCTTCCTACTTAGAATCTACTGTGAATTTTTTCCTTCATCTCTTAATAATATCATGATACCTACCGGTCCTATATACCTTCAAGGTTTCTTACGAGAATTGAAACAATTATTAGTAAAAAATGTTCTACAACATACATAGAATTCTTGGTAATTAGTGAAAAGAAATGCTGTATATCAAAAAAAAAGGAAGTCAAGGTGATATAGATCCTAGGTTTATCCACATCCAGATTCCTGTGCATGACTTTACCTCTCCTGGCGAATTGCTGCCGAGCCGCATTTAAATTGTTGTCATTGGAAATGTCTCCCACTGTGGCCTTGGTATCTACTCCAGTAGACATTTTGGTTTTGTCCTCCTAGGGACTGGTATTCACCTACTTAAATAAGAGAACAAAAAGCAGATACAAAGAAAATCTTACATGACATTGTCATGATTCTTCTAAGAATTAGGAGAAAATGTTGCTTAGTGGGAAAAGTGATAGATTAGGGTTCAGGAAACCTAATTTGTCATCCTGATTCTATCACTAACCAATTGCCTAGCCTTGGACAGTTTACACTTACCAGAGGAGGGGTCCTAGTATTTGCTTCTCTAAAACGAAGGACTTGGCCAGATTGCCTTGATAAAGTGTAAGAATCGTTCTAGTTCTGCATTCCCACATCTCTAAACTGAGGTTAGTATCAACTGAACATTAAAACTTGACCACCTTATTTGAATTTCATCTGGAAATTTTTTAGTGGATTGATTTACCTGAAAAACTGTCTATTACAAACACCTAGATATATTAGATAAAATATAGCAAACATCCTTTTAAATACATAGCTCCAAAGATAGTAAGAGATATCTTCATTGGATGTAATGAAAGTTAGAGGTATTTACTAACTCCAGTGACCAGAAGATTAGGGTAGAGTAGAGGCATCTATGTTAGTGATGTAAGGGGCTTGACATCTACAGTGCTGGGGGAGGGGGAGTTGAAGGATGAAGCCTTAGGCCCATGCCAGGAAGGGGATTATAAAGAACATCCTATTATGAAGCCAAAAACCTTGAAGGAGTTCAAAATTTAGTTAAAAGGGGCTCTACCTATTGCAACCTTAAGGCAGTGACAGTGCTCTGCATTGTCCTGAGTTCTGGTTTGAAAATAAAATACCTCTGAAAATTCTGAAAATTTATAACTATGTTATAGAGTTGAAGATTGGGATTTATACTGTCTGCATTGTCTGAGAACACATCCCAACTGAAAAACTGATTGAAGAATTGGATCCAGGCTGATTTCCTCAACACATATCACATGGAATTACTACAGATGAGGTACTACTAAATATCAACTCAAAATCCAAAGTTGTAAACATTCGGAGAAGTGATCCATCCAAAGCAAATTCTCAGATTCAAAGGTGAGGAACTTCCAAAGTTAGAATAAATTGATAAAGATAATATGTAAGAATGAAGAATATTCTTCATTCTTAAAATAATTGAAGAAAGGGTTGGCAACTATGGCTCAAAAGAGCAGGGCACTAGCCCCATATACTAGAGGTGGCAGGTTCAAACCCAGCCCCAGCCAAAAACTGCAAAAAAAAATAAAAAACATAATAATAATAATAATTAAAGAAATATAATATGGCATCTAAAACATAAGAAGTTACCAAAAGAACAAGCAGATTTAAGAAAGGGACTACTTGAAATATCAAAAAAAAAAAAAACCAATTTAAGCATTTAATTTCAAAACTAAGTGACTAGACATAGCTAATTAAAAAATTAATGAAATGGTAGAGCTATGTAAATTATTCAGAATAAAAAGCTCAGTAGACAATGAGGTATCATAGCAAAGGGATTAAAAAAAGTCCAATGTACATTAAATAAAAGGAGAAAATAAAGAGAGTTGAGGAAAGACAATACTTTAAGAAATAATAAATAAGAATTCTTCATAAGAGGTGAAACACAAGATTTTTCAGATTCAGGAATAATAATGATTCTCAACCTGGAGAAACAAAATTAAATCATAAGGAGACTACAGGATACAAGAAGCACAAAACTTATTTGTAATAATAGATACCATAAAAGATCACTAATAGAGGGGAGACATTACACATGATATCATATTAGGAATGACATTTTCTTAACTTTGTCAAGATTATTTTAAAAAGACAAAATACAGAAAATATTTTAAAAGATTGTTATTACTAAGTTTAGGCAAAAGTATGGAAAAATAAGCTATGGTTTATGATGAAGGAATGAAGAATATGCCATTTCAAAATATGCCAGATTGGTATATTGATTATTTCAAGTTGAAAACATTGGAAAATTTTTAGTTTCAGAAAAGGTAGGCTGCATGTAAAAACTGATTAAAGATTTGTTTGGGAGGAATATCCTCTCCAAGCCAGGGCAAGAAAATAGCCTTTATCATTATAAGCTTGAAACTGGAGACTTAAATAGACATGAATAAATATACTTTTTTTAAGAGTCAAAGTATCACTCTATCACTCAGCCTAAGAGTGCAGTGGCCCCATCACTGTAACTTTGAACTCCTAGGTTCAAGTGATCCTCCTGCCTCAGCCTCCCCTGTAGCGAGGACTACAGGCGTGTGCATGCTCCCACCTCAGACTCCCAAAGTGCTAAAAGCAGTGTGTATGTGTGTCAGGGTGAGAATGTTTGTGTGTGTGACTAGATGTTACAGTGGGACTCTTCTGACTTCAACTTGACTGAATACATACTATTTTGAGAACAGGCATGAGCCACCATGCCCAGCCTGAATATACACACTTTATCTTTCACCTGTTTTATAGCCCCCTGTTTTATATTTCCTAGTGACTCCCCCAGAAAATGTACTGTCCCTAGCCACGCTTTCTTTGTCTTGTCATTTCTTCTCAAATTTATCATTCTTTGACTACAAAGTTCAAGAGCATCTTGCTTTAGCCACTTCTTCAGACTTCACTCTCTTGTGAAGAAACTCAGGTACAGGTAAAACTAATAAAATGTATATGCTTTTTCTCTTGCTAATCTACCTGATGTCAATTTGGTTTCTAGCTCCAGCTAGAAAGCCTACTGAGGACTAACAGGGGTTGGAGGTGATCTCTGGCTCCCCTACCTCAAGAGTCAAACTGCCTATCCCTCTTGGTATTCCTGCTTCTTGGTGTGTAGCAAAGATGAATGGACAAAGCCACACCGAAGAGTATGTCCCAGGATATTGCTCATAGCACTATCTGTAAAAGTAAAAAGCCAGAAGCTAACTAATGATTATTGCTATTTGTATCAAGTGCATGTATTTTCTGGAATATTATACAGCCATCAAAGGAATTGCATTTGTATATAAAAACATCTAAGTATTTTAAAAATATATTAGATAAGAAAAGCAAATTGTAGAACAGTAAGTATAACATAATTAAATAAGGCAAACATACATACTGACATATTACGTATACATGTTTATAAATGAGTAAAAATTATGACAAGAAAAATTACGACAATAACACAGGAACAGCTATCATCTACCTTGTCCTGAGTTCTGCTTTTAAAATTAAGATATATTACTCTGACAATCTTGGCCATCTCTGCAGAAGGGAATGAAGAGGGCAGGGCTGTAACTTTGTCTTTGTGAATTTTTACCATGATTAAAAATAAACTTAAAACAACAGCTTGGCTCAGCGCCTGTGGCTCAACCAGCTGAGGCGCCAGCCACATACACTTGAGCTGGTGGGTTCGAGTCCAGCTCGGACCCACCAAACAACAACGATGGCTGCAACCAAAAATTAGCCAGGCATTGTGGTGGGCGCCTGTGGTCCCAGCTGCTTGGGAGGCTGAGGCAGGAGACTCGCTTGAGCCCAGGAGTTAGAGGTTGCTGTGAGCTGTGATGCCATGGCACTCTACCTAGGGCAACAGCTTGAGGCTCTGTCTCCAAAAAAAAAAAAAAAAAAAAAAAAAAACAGCTTGAGTCCAGGTGTTCAACATTACAGTAAACTGTCATGCCACTGCACTCTAGCCTGGGTGACACTGTCACTTAAAAAAAAAAAACCAGAAAAAGAAAAAAAACTGTCACAAAATCTGTAATCACAATCTATGAAATGTGGAAATCTTTGGTTCTGACTGACATCCTTGGAAGCAGTGTGTATGTGTGTAGGGGTGTGTATTTGTGTTTGTGTGTGTGAGTAGATGTTACAGTGGGACTCTTCTGACTTCAATTTGACAGAGGCACCATTTTCATAATAGTGGGCAAGACCACCATGTAGGACCTAAGGAGGAGGCTGTTGAGGCCACCTCAAGGGCACAAACAGGCTGAGATGAAGAAGCTGAAAGAGAATTGCTTTAGAGAAAGCTGCTGGTATTGTCCATCACATCTTCCCCTGACTCCATGAAAGAGGGCCCTCACTTCAAGTCACATGATAAGAGCTGCTCTTAAGGGGTTCATTTAAAGAGTTTGTTGTATGTCACCTAGAGGTTTGAGGGGCACATTCACACACATGTACATGTGAAGAGGACTAGTGAGTGACACATGCCTCAGAATCTAAGGACATGAGGTGGTGACTAATGGTCCAAGGCTGCAAAGCACAGGAAAAGTCCACACCACACTGGGAAGTTTTGACACCTCCCATAGCAAGAGGTGCAGCAGAGACCTACCAGTCTCGTGTACCAGTTGTACATGATTCAGGAGAGACCCAGTTGACAGCTTTTTAAAAATCCTGCCAAAGAGAACTGTCTGGAGAGCCCACATAACCCCAAAGAGGAGGTGGACTGCATGACTCCCAATGGCTGAAGGAGAAAGCATAGGGGCCACAAGTCGGTGGACACAAATCACCCACGACATGGAAGGTGCTGATATACCTAGTGGGGTCCTCTAAAGGACCCAGCATCAAACATGAGCACCAGCGCCAGGTTCCAACCAAGGAAAGACACTGCTTCTTATCATCCTTCATCTCCCTAATCACTATCCCTGGAAGGACCAGAAGCACAGCTGACAAGAGGGTTGAGAGGAGGAGCTGGCAGAGAAAGGGAACAAGAAGCCAAATCAAGTGAGCCCTCCTCAGGCCCAGGCCCAGGCTGGAGGAGGAAAGAAGCTTTACTTTAGGATGAAGTTTGGAGTCTTGTGCTGGTTGAACTGGACCTACTAATCTCAAAATAAGATTATTCAAAGGCTGAAAATACCCAGTGTACTTTTGACTATGGGAAAATGATCAGAGAAGTTATGGGGCCAGCAGACGTAGAGGGATAAGGGTGGGACAATAGTTGCCCTTGAAGTGGAGTCATTTTCTACTTGATGTTTGTAGAGTTCTTCTATTAATAGAAAAATCATACGTATGTGGTCTTTTCTTGATACCATGTTGAACTGCAAGTGGAAATGCTAGATAATGCCTATGCAAGTCACTGAAGTGAGTAAGTGAGCAACTAACAGATGAGCTGTCTCCTTTACATCCTTCAAAAACAGAATGATCATGGATCCCTGCAGTCTGCACTGGAATTCAAAATCGAACTCAAAATTGAAGTGAAATCCAAACTAATACACATTGGCAAAATAGAGTGTTTTGGGTAACACTGAGAAGAAACTTGGTAAAATGGAAGGACTGAATAACCTGATGTAGAAATAATTTGCTTATCATATCTATCCACATCTTAAGGCAATTAGTTGAATTGGAGAAATTAGATCTTCACAAAATTTAAAGCTTACCTTTCAGGGTAACATTTTTTCCCACAGAGACTCTTTTAGTGCCTAAGAGTTCACTGACCACTCGTTCATTCATTGATTCAGCAAACATTTCTTGAGTCAACAAATAGAATGTTCTGCTTTCACAGCTCTTTCTCCTGCGTGAGTGAAGGACTTAGCTCTCATTAAATTGCCCCCTCCCTATACGTGTTATAACAGAAACACTTGCCAGTTTTCTGATAACCAGCATTCCTGGAGTCAATGAGAGCAATGGAAGCAGACAGCAGAAGGTGAAATCAGGACACAGCTGTTGTAGGACAAGGAGGTAGACATGGGCGTATGCCCTCATGAAAGTCACATCCCAGCAGAGAATATGACAGGAAATAAAAAAGAGTAACATTTGCTATGAAGAAAACAAGAGAGTAGCTATGACAACAACTTAAGTCATTAGCATCCAGAGAGGAAGGCAAACATTCTGCCTAGTCTAACTACTTTACCTAGTCTGTCCTACAAAATGGTCGCATTTGAACTGAAACAGGAGTGATGAGAAGAAGGCAGAGCTGGCCAAGGGCATTCCAGGCAAAGGAACCAGAAAGGCTGTCATGTTTTTTTGAGGTAGAAAGTAGTCCACCATGGCAGTGCAGAGTGAGTGAGGAGGGTAATGGTAGGAGAGGAGATCAAATAGTGGGCAGAGGCCACTATGTCAGGTCCTATAGGCCTGGTGAGGAGACTGGATTTACTTTGGCTTCTGTGTGGTACATGGCCTGGAAGAGACAAGACAGGGAACCAGGAGACTCACAAAGAAACTGTTGTCTTTACCTGTGCAAGTGATGGTGTGGCTGGGCAATACAGGCTATGGTGAAAAAGACCAGATTCAGCGCCTGTTTTGGACATAACTGATAAGACTTCTACAGAGTTGGATATGGGGATGAGAGAGAGGAGGAAATTGTCAGAAACTTCTAGACTTACAGTTTGAGCAGATGAGTGAATGCTGTTGCATTCAGTGAAGTAGGGGAAACAGGTGGGGAGGGAGCAGGTTCCAGAGGAAAAGCAAGAGTTCTGCTTTGTTTGGGTTGAGATGTTTGTTAAACCCAGAAGGGAATATTGCCAGATAGGCTTTGTATCCGGGAGTCTATAGCTTAGAATAGAGGGCCTTGATAGAAATATAAATTTGGAAGTCATCAGCCTTATCTATTTATCTTGAGATCAGGTAAATGAGGAAGAACCAGCAAAGAAATCTGGCCATCATCCTTATATCAGTTTCCCATCAGTTTTTCTTGTCAAGATTCTTTGTGTCTGTTCCCTTTGGATTAACATATACCTAGTCTAACTCTGCTAGTCACCAGTTCACTGTAGAATGAGACTGTTCCTTAAGGTGTGGGGCAGAGCTATTAATAGCTCACATGCCATCTCTTATCTGGTCTTGACGCTGAACATTTCCTTCTTATGAGAAGCAGCCCATGGCTCTTATTCACAACCCTCAAGTAAAATTCCTCGGCCCAAAACTTTTCACTTATTACCTACTTTCCAAAACCACATGGGATTTCATTTGTTTTGCTTTTCCCCTTTACATAAATTCATTGGAAGGGTCTGGTCTGTTTTGATTTAGGTGATCTTCCAGGTCTGATAAAAATCTTCCTCGGTGAGAATTTAGCATTTGCATTTACTGTCTCACCATAGATTTGATCTATGCTTTTAAAAAAATTAATTTATCCCACAAAACAACTTCAATATATACATCTTATGAAACAGATCTTCGAGTTTCAATATGTAGAAGATGTTAACCCTTATAGGTATAATTTAAAATTGCTGCTTCACCTCCAGATGTTTAAATGACTCTCTCTCTCTTTCTATCTCTATCTCTATCTCTATCTCTCTCCCTCCCTCTCCAGCTATACTTTTGAAGAATTTTATCCCTTGGAGTTTATATTCCAGAATTCCAGGGCTCTTGTTTCTTTTAGGAAAAGGCAACATATTCTCTTACTTTTCAGACTTATCCCAGGAAAGGGGCATTCTCCTCCCCATCCTCTCTCTTTACCTGAAAACAGAAAAGTAAGCTGCTCTCTAAGAGGAAAAGACCCATTCCCATTATCTCAAAGTAGAATATTAAGGGCAAAAGTTTTAAAGCTAACCTGAGGGAGGTAGAGTGCAGGATCCTCATTCCTTTCAAATAAATTTCTCTCTGATTTTTGCAAATGTCTAATCCCTGGGAGGTAAATGATTACCCAAAACCTTTAGCCCTTATATTACCAAAGGGGAGGATTTTATTGTCTCAGTGATTTAATTTTTAACTTTACTTTGATTACCCAACGGATAAGCAGATCAAACTCATTAAATCCTCCTCACTCTTCAAACCCAGCTGAGATCACTTACATCTTCCCTCAGCCTCTGCTCAGTGATCCTTCTTATAAGGATCCTGACAGCCTGAAAGCTGCTTTTACAGCCTTGTCATCTTCTGAGGTCTCTCAATGTTAATATAATCTTCCTAGGGATGGGACTATGTCTTATCCCCTTTGAGTTCCTTTTCCAACTTCCCCTAAGAACTGAGCCTGCCACGGAGGACTTAAAACATTTTGGTTGACTTGGGCGATTTTTGTAGTTTTCTGATTATAACTCTTTGTACCAAGGCCATTGAGATTTCTGGGAAAATTAACACTCTGAAATTCTGTTCCCTTTCATAGCAAAACATATCAGAAGACTCATAGCAACTTGTATTCTGTTTCCTCATCTCCAATTTTCTCATGAACCCAATAGCAACCAGACAGCCCATGGTAAAGCCGTCACCAGCCTCTGTGCTGGCACACCCAGTGGTCATTTCCCAGGCCTTATCTGTCAGCGACAGATTTTATCACTCGCTCCTTCTTGATGGCTTGTTCCATTTGGCTCACTCGGGCCAGATTTTTCTTTTGCTTTATTGGCTGCTCCTTCTCAGTGCTTGTTGCTGAATCCTGATTTCTAATGTTACCCAGGACTCTGTCCTCAAATTTCTTCCCTATCTAAACTCCATCCTAAGTAGATCGCAGCCAATCTTTTCTTTTCTTACTTGTTCTGACTTTTTCTCTGAGCTTCAACCTTCAGCTGCCCTCATCTTTCCTTGAGTACCCACTGTTATCTCAGTCTTCACAGGGCCACAGGCAGAACTCGTGAATCTCCCTTCCTCCCATCCCTTCTTCAGGCTCCCTCATCTTGGTTAATGGCATCACCATTTCCTCAGTTGTTTTGCCCAAAGCAGTCAGCCTTGGTTCTAGACTTCCCCTCAATGTTCATTCCACAAGCATGTTCTGTCAGTGCTACCTTCAAACTTTTCCCACAGACTATTATTTTTCGTTTCCTCTGGTCCTGTCACGATCATCTGTCACCATGGTAAATAGAGTGATTATTCACTTGGCTCCACCGTTTTTTCTCTTTCAGTTCATCTCCACATATGGGCGGTGTTTGAAATGTAAATATGATCATGTTACTTGCTCATTTAAAAATCTTCCAAAGCCTTCCCTGTGAACCGAGGACAAAGTAGAACAAATTCATTTTCCATAAGATGCTCCAAGACCTTCTATCATTTGGATATCACCGCCTCACTGACCTCTGCTCCCTACTCTCCCTCACTCACTAAATTCCAGCTAGTTCTGCCTGACTCATAAACTCGTTCATGCCTCAGGGCTTTATAGTGTCAGTGATGCCCAGTTCCCCAGGTTGATTGCAAATGTTTTATTGATGTTATTAGAAAAGTTAAAATACTTATTTACTGTAGATCCTCCATAGTTGATCACCTCAAGTTGACCTAATTTCCATAGACCAGACACGCACCCCATGAACATGTCAATACAGTAGACCTAATTCCTTTATGTTGACCACCTCCATATGTTGACCACTTGGTTACAGTCCCTTGGGTGTTCAGCTTAGACAGATTCTATAATATTTTCCAGGAAGCCTCTAATATGATCCTGACTCTGTATAGACCTAGGCTAACATGTGTGTTTGTGTCTTAGGTTTTCCAAAATAAGTTTAAAAAGTAAATAAATGAAAATTTTAGGAATAGGAAAAATCTTATAGAATAAGGATATAAAGAAAAATATTTTGCACAGGTATATAGTATGTTTTAAGCTAAGTGTTATTACAAAAGAGTCAAAAAGTTAAGAAAAAATTTAAAATTTATTAAGAAAAAATGTAACAAATAAGCTATGGTTAATTTAATATTGAAGAAATTAAAAACATTCACCTGAGAATGCATTTTTCAGAATGTTTCTCCATTGTTAAATGTTGTTTCAGCAAATATAGAGCATAGGCTCTGTGGGGAGAATCAGCAATAGATGAGTTTAGTATGGTTATGTGACGGGAACTATAATTGACTACCCCAACCTACATTTCCAAATTACTACGTCCCAGCTTATATCTACTATGAGGGGTATAGAAACAAAAATTTCATTTTTGTGGCTTCCTTGAAATAAATGGGGCCTATACATTTCTGACCATTGATGCACAGAAAGTAGACCTGTGCTTTGTCTTTTTTTTTTTTTAACCTTTTTTCTTTTTGCCACTATCTGACTATGGATGTCAGGACTAGAAGTGTAACAGGTATCTGATAATCATGAGACAAGAAGAATGAAGATAAAAGCCAATAAATTGATGATGGCTGTATCAGTCATGATAAGCTAAGTTCCACTGAGATAACAAGTGACTGAAAAATCTCAGTTGCTTATATAACACAGCTTTATATGATGTTTACAGTTCATACCCACTGTGCATTGGCTACGGTTTCTCACCATCATTTTGTCATCTAGTTTGATGAATCAGGCTTTATATGGAAGCCTCATTTTTCTGCCATGAGATCATAATGGCAGAAGTAAGAGAGAAATCATGGTGCCCCACGTACTGGCTATTAAAGGTTTTGCCTGGGAGTTAACCTCCACTCAGATTTCACTGGGCAAGCCATATGACCAAGCTCAGCAGAACTAAGATAGAGACATATAATTCTTCCCAAGGGAGAGCCTAGGAGTGTTTTTGAACAATAATATAACCTATCTTTGTCCTAGCTTACACTAAAAAATATTCAGTTAAATCTTTCAGCACACAAAATATACTTACTTACTTCCTAAGAAAATCCAACTCAAAAGTCCCATTTAATTATAGCATCAGGCCTGATGTTCACAATTTTATGATATCTCATCAGTCGGAATATGGCTTCTCTTGCTCCCGAAACTCATGAACTAACAAGACAAAGTGTCTGTTCCCTACATACCCAGGCACATCCAGTGTGTCATGCTAGAACACAGAAAAGGTAACTGCAAACAGAGGAAATACACAGTAGTTTTTAGTTCAAAGAAATCTGAAATCATATACATATTTCAGGGTCTTCCCATTCTGGGGTAGAGAATAGTCCCTGATTGATCTGTAGTTCTACATACCATGATTAGTTCCCCCAGAATGCCACTGTTCATGATGGTTCTTGGCTCCACCCTCTACACAGTCCTTCCTTTTTCAATATCCTTTTGGGCCATATTTAAATAGTCCTTGAAGAAAAAGCAGATTTCTCATCCCACTGCTAACAATAAAAAATATGGGAGGACCCCCATGTGACATTTCCACCTTTGAGCAGTCAGTCTCCTTAATCCAGGTTGGTAGCTCTTTGGTGTTATGTCACTGGAATCTTAACAGTTTCTTAATCTTAACCAGTTTCTTATATATTTGTTTACCTATGCCAATAGTCATACCCACCACTCTTTTTTGAGATTTGATATTCTCAATCTCTTTCTCTCCGAGGTGAGGCAGTCAAGCCTTTCCACCTTCAACAAAAAAAGATACCACCTTTGTCACATTACTTTGAGCCATTTTGACAGCTAAAGTTATTTATAGGACATTATCTTAGTCATTCAGAGATTTTTTTTAACACTAATAGATGGTTGCAACCTGGATTTGATACTTGCACAAGGCTAAGTTTAAAAAGGACTTTCTTACTTAAATAATTTCTCAGTTTTCTCTTTAATGGTTTAGAGTTGAGAAGTAGTATCTTTCAACTCAAGTCTAGAATTTTTAGTTTCTCTCAATTCTTTTCATTCCTGTTTTCAAACCAGCTAATTACTTTTTGAGTCTTTTTTGATTTGTGCTCTATGAAATGTAGTCAATAGTAAATCACAGTTTACATTGATTTTGCCAGAAACTTCCCCCCAAATAATAAGCTCAATCCAGAAGTTACCTATAAATTTAGGGAGTTTTCTAAATGTTTTGCTTATTCAAATTAGGTACTACTGCCTTCCAAATTCTGATCAGAGTTTCTTTTCTGTCTTCACCCCATCCTTGAAGCCAATGCTGAAAAAGTTAGTGTTTCATTTTGTTTTGGTTTTAATATATGGCAACACCTTATGCTATGCCATGTACTATTTTCTGTATTTGTTAAGGAAGGTGAGGTTATGTTGTCGTGACAAATGAAAGCTTAATCAGTAGCATTTGACATAATTTTATTCCCTGCTTCATGCTGTATGTCTAGCACAGGCCCACAGCAACTCTGTTTCACATCATCTTCATATTGAGACCAAGCTCATGGGCAGCCTCCATTTCAAATATTGCCAATCTCTCAGAAGAGAAAAGAGAGAATATGTGGGAAAATTTATGGCTGGAAATTACACGTTATTTTTGCTCAAATTGCATTGATCAAAGCAAGTTACATGACTCAGATGGGCATTAATGTGGTCAAAGAGTATGAATGATCCTTCTAAGAAAGACAACAAAGATCTGTGAACAAAAATAGATTCTACCACAGGGGTGGAACAGGAAAACAGAAAAGCCCTGAGGCTCTTTGGCTTCATTGAACAATGTCCCAGCTTTGGTACATGCCCATAAATTGGGGAAAATAAAATTATATTTGTTTAAACCACTACTTACAGTTGAAGGATTGAGCAGTGTCTAATCTTGTACTAAACTCACTTAGTTACTGAGTTTTATTTTCAATGACTCTATTTTTTAGGTTTCATTTGCTGCTCCCCCTTTCCCCATTTCTGTCTGGTCTTTACAAATAGTTTATGAGTGTTTTATGTCACTATTTTATTAATTTCTTATATGTCCTATTAGCTGAAATTTGGGGGAAGGATGTCCAATCTTTGTGTTCTCCAAACTCTTGCTCATATGAGCTTATTTAAGATGTATCATGTAATTTCAGATTATGAGCTATGTTTAATGAGCTTTACTTCAGGGAACCCTGCCAGGGGTTGAGGGATTGTTTCTCCAGCGAGATTTTGTGTTTGCCAAGTAACACCAATCTGAGACCACTTTGGTATGCATTTCACAGCTTGGGTCTTCCTGGATTATATACATTTGAATCTAAAACTAAAGTATTCACAAGCCAATAGTTTATTTTACTGGGATCTTTCTTTTCTCCCTGAGCCAGTGGGACTGGTTTATTTTTTCTCCTTTACCTCTAATGGCAGGTGTGGCTTTGTGCAGGTCTTGGCCTTATATAGTGGCAATAAGACATGGCTATTCTTCTGTAGGGATTTTAATTTTTTGTCAATAAAAAATAATTGAAGCTGAGCACAGTGGCTCGTGCCTATAATCTTAGCACTTTGGGAGGCCAGGATGAGAGGATTGCTTGAGGCCAAGAGTTTGAGGTTGCAGTGAGCTATGATGACACTACTGCCCAGGTAATAAAGTGAGACCTTGTCTTAAAAAAACAAACAAACAAAACAAAGAATTGAGAATTATAGGCATTCTCAACTGGATTAGTAAATGTAATTAGAAGGAACCAATTTCATAGTTCTCATACCACTGGCATGATACATTTTATATTAAACGTATTGATTGACTTGACTGACATAATGCTGATGCTTTTGACTTGATAGCAAAGGAGTACAGTTTTCTGTGAGCTGTATATTAGGGCGTCGCTTCTATTTCTGCATTGTACAAAAGCCATGGAAGGAAATACCTTGGTTGACTTAATCTTCAGTTCTGACCAACTTCAGAAAAATGACAGGATAATAACAAGGAAGCCTTGAGTGGTAGCGCTACCCATCTATCTTGCTCTCTTTAGGTCATTCTTAGCAAAACTGCTGAGAATTAGGGAGGTCAAACTGTCCCTTGGAGAGGCCAGCCATTCCTTGTTTGACCATTGTATTAGTGATCAATTTAATGCTTCACATAAAACATGAATTTATTTGGTTGGTTCATGTATATATTTTGTTTTTACAAAATTCCTTGCATTTTTTAAATTAAATCATAGCTATGTACATTAATACTGTCATGGGGTACAGTGTGCTGTTTTTATATACCACTTGAAATATTTTCATCAACTGGTTTACATAGCCTTCATGTCATTTTCTTAGTTATTGTGTTAAGACATTTATATTCTACATTTAGAAAGATTCACATGTACCCTTATAAGATGAACCATAGGCGTGGTCCCACCAATCACCCTCCCTCCACCCCTCCTCCCCCCTCCTACTCAGCCTTACTATGAAATTAATTTATAGCTTTCATAGGAATGCTTCACATCTTCCAATTCACCTTTTTGCTTGCTCTCTCAAAATGGACACAAGCCCTTCAAATATTTTACCTTTGCCTGCTAGTACTGAAGCTTTACCAAAAGAGGGCCCTAGGGCAGCACCTGGGGCTCAGTGGGTAGGGCGCCAGCCCCATATACTGAGGGTGGCATATTCAAACCTGGCCCCAGTCAAATTGCAACAAAAAAACAGCTGGGCATTGTGGTGGGTGCCTATAGT
>NW_003852424.1:18058916-18061792 GCF_000181295.1 Otolemur garnettii | reverse complement strand
AAAAAAAAAAAAAAAAAAAAGGCCCTAGAAAGACATAGTGTTTTTTTGCTTCCTGGGGTCAGGTGTGCTCTCTGGACAACCTCCAGCAACCCATGAGGCTTCTGCAGAGTGCAAATCCAGCCTCTGCAGCAAAAATCTTCTCTAGTACCTGGGCTTCTGCAGGGCAGGACAGTCAGCATCACCCAGTAGCCAGAAGCTTGCCCACACTATCTTACTTCAGATGGTTTTGTAGAAGTGTGCCTCCAGCAACACTTTCCAATAACCAGCTTTCCTTCTCCCCACCACAGACACACATACACACACACACAACACAGAGAATTGATTTCCAGCAAGTTCAGGAAGTGCTGAACCACAGAGATTGCTCTGCTATCAAGTGAGCCTTATCTGTGTCCCCTGCACCACCATCCCTCACGACCCCCGGCAATGGCTGGCTCTGGGGCCTGGGTGCTTTACTGTAGTCCTGGGGGTTGTAGCTCCTGCTGATCTCTGCTAGCCCCCTATTCTTTAATGTTGTCTTTACTTCTTACTAGCCAACTCATATTAACTGTTAGAGTTAATTATTTTAAACTTTTCCTCATCAAGTAACTGTATGGTTTCTCTCTTTCCTAATAGGATCACCAGATACAACCATGGACTTGTTTGGCACAGTACTGAATATTGAACCATTTCCACAGACGTTTGTTCTTGTATGCTAATTATGTGATGTCCTAGAATCAACTTCCAATGTGTTTTTTTTTTTTTTTTTTTGAGACAGAGTCTCAAGCTGTCACCCTGGGTAGAGTGCCATGGCATCACAGCTCATAGCAACCTCAAACTCTTGGGCTTAAGCGGTTCTCTTGCCTCAGCCTCCCAAGTAGCTGGAACTAAAGGCACCTGCCACAATGCCCCAGCTATTTTTCTGTTGCAGTTGTCATTGTTGCTTTAGCTGGCCTGGGTGGGATTGGAATCCACCAGCCTTGGTGTCTGTGGCTGGCACCCTACCTACTGAGCTATGAACACCGCCTTGAATATGTTTTCAATGTAGGAAATAGGCCACTCTCAATAATTTTGAGCATGTGGTCTTCATTAGGTTTCATCTTACTATTAATATTGTTTTCTACATAGAAATAAAAAATGCTTTTGTTCAATATATCTGTAATTCAATTCTTCCTCCATAGTTTTCAGAATTTTTCTCCTCCTTTTTGAGAAAAAAAAACTTGATTGTGTTAGGGGGGTGCAAGAAGGCAGACCGGAGATAGCTTCTTTGCAGGCATGTGGTGAGAACAGTGAGAAAGGACTCTAGACACCTCTGGCCAGTGGGTTCTGCCCAGAAACATCCCTTCGGGGGCACAGAGAGGCAGCAGAAGATTCAAGACCCCAAGAGGAGGTCAGAAGCAGGGGAGAAGAAGCAGAAAGGCAAGTACTTGCATGCTGGCAGAAGCTGGCTGGTTTGGCTGCGGCAATTTAAAGACAGAAAAGGCTTTCCCTCTGGGGGGGCGGGGGTTGTTTAAATTTTTTGTTTGATTTTGTTTTGTTTTTTAGACCTGGGTGCTTAGTTGAGTTACTTGGGAGCGCTTGGGCAAGCAAGCAGGTGACCTTGAACAATGCCCAGGGGCTGGGACTAAGCCACCCTGCAGATTGGAATCCTCCTTATTTGGCTGCAGGCTGGGCACAGCCACTGTGGGAAAGCTGCCTTGCAAGGTCAGCCCTCAGGGTCCTAGAGCAAGGCAGATTCTGGCAGCCTGATAAACTGCTGTATCAGTATCATCATTAGCATCTCATACACCAGACGATCACCTGTTGCTCAGGCAATATATTGCAAGCTATATTTATATATATTTTTTCTTTTCTGTTAAAATATTTGTCAACTCTTTTCCCTAGATTTTTTTTTTTTTTTTGAGACAGAGTCTCACTTTATCACCCACAGTAGGGTGCTATGGCATCATAGCTCACACCAACCTCAGACTCCTGGGCTAAAGTGATTCTCTTGCCTCAGCCTCTGAAGTAGCTAGGCACCTGCCACAATGCTCAGCTATTTTTAGAGGTGGTGTCTAGCTCTGGCTCAGGCTGGTCTTAAACCTGTGAGCTCAGGCAATCCACCCACCTTGTCCTCCCAGAGTGCTAAGATTACAGGCATGAGCCATAGCACTCAGCCTTCAAAATAATTTTAAGTTCTCTAGTCCCTTCGCCCATCCTTTTTGGCTTTTTGTTTTGGATGTCTTGTGATTTTTCACAAACTATGGAGGAAGAATTAAATTACAGATATATTAAACAAAGGCATTTTTAAATCTCTATGTAGAAAACAGAATATTAATAGTAAGGTGAAACCTAATGAAGACCACATGCTCAAAATAATTGAGAGTGGCCTATTCCCTACATTGAAAACATAGAGGCAGCGCTCATAGCCCAGTCGGTAGGGTGCCAGCCACATACACCAAGGCTGGTGGATTCAAATCCCATCCAGGCCAGCTAAAGCAACAATGACAACTGCAACAGAAAAATAGCCGGGGCATTGTGGCAGGTGCCTGTAGTCTCAGCTACTTGGGAGGCTAAGGCAAGAGAACTGCTTAAGCCCAACAGTTTGAGCTTGCTGTGAGCTATGATGCCATTGATACCAGATTTTTAACACTGGATTTCCAGGCTCTTGGTCTCAACGATTCAATGAATGAAATCGATAGACCATAGAACTTAACAGTGAGGTTTTATCTACAGCTCAAAGAACCAAACCTCCTTGCAGGGCAGGATACAAGTGTTACAACTCTTATGAACTCTTACAAAAGGCCAAGCCTCTTTGTAGAGCAGGATCAGCAGCGGAGGTGTTACAGCTAGAGCTCAAGTGTTACAACTCCTACAAGGAGCCAAACCTCTTTGTAGGGCAGGATCAGCAGCGGAGGTGT
>NW_003852424.1:18011968-18058102 GCF_000181295.1 Otolemur garnettii | reverse complement strand
AAAAAAAAAAAAAAAAAACCAAAAAAAGTATTTTTTTCTTGAGCTAAGTCTGCGCGTTGGAAGTGGGTCATGTCACCTGTGAAGACAGGGAGTCTTATTTTCTCCTACATCCATATTCACTGGACTTCATGATAGTCACTCTCAATCTTTTGAGGGAAGTAGCAGACTTGGGCTGGGCAAGACACCACCCTAAGGGATAGTCATGAGCTTCTAATCACTGTGGACACCTATTAGTGATGTGGGTTGATGAGCATCTTGTCCCAGACTGCATTACCACTAGCTCCAGATATCTCAGAGGTCAGGTGCTTCAGCACTGCTGCCAACTATACTGGTATGCTGGCCCCAGTGTGCTAACCATAGTTGTCTTTGAGGAGCAGACAGTGTACACAGCCCATGGGGAACTTCAGACCACTCCGGATGAACAACACTCCTGCCTCAGCTCCAGATGAACAGAACTCCTTCTTAGCTCGCGCTTGCCGCCCCACTTCCAACGCTCAGACTTAGCTCAAGAAAAAAATACGTTAAAACAGAAAAAGTAGCCGTTAAGGCAGGTGCCCAGGTTAAGCATAGACAAATGGCAGATTGTGGTTTATTCTGATTGGCTGGTAGCTGTCTATTCATTATCCAATCAGATACTGGATACCAAAGACAACTTTTGAAAGCCTTGCACACTATATACCACAGTTGTCTCTTCACCAAATGCCACTTGCTTGTTGACTTCACATTGGAACTGTAAGCCAAGTAAGAACTTACCTTAAAGTGTACTACCATTTTTTTAAAGGGCTTCAAGAAAGCTATGGCTAAAACTCAGAAGATGGGAAAAGCACAAGAGATGCCACGAAGAGAGCTATTCTATTTTTATCGGTAAGGCGCTGAAGCGGGTCCATCTGACACTAGTATCTCTTCCAAGGCCATGAACATCACCAATTCTTTTGCCAGTGACATTTTTGGGCAAAGTGCTTGTGAGGCGTCTAAGCTGGCAAACTATAAGGAACAGGCAACAATCACCTCCATGGAGATCCAGAAGGCCATGCCGCTGCTGCTTCCAGAGGAACTAGCCAAGCATGCCTTGTCTGAGGGCACCAATGCTGTCACCAAGTACACCAGCTCTAAGTAAAATGATCCAACCACTAGAGCTTAATAAATCAAAGGCTCTTTTAAGAGCCATCTATACTTACTAGAGATCTGTGGGCTGCTTATGTGGGTGCTTATTTTATGTGAGTAGCCTTCATTGCTAAGTTAGTGATTTAGCTAGCCTGTATGTTTGCTTTTTTTTTTTTTTTTTTTAACAATTTCCGTTTCTTTTACACACTATGATGGGAAAACAAGGAGAATAGATAACTTCTTGACTATCTTAGTTATAAATTTCACACTAACTCTGAACTTAGATGTAACTAAAGCAAACTCTGAACTTAGATGTAACTAAAGCAATTCAGAGAAGAGAGCCCTCTGGAAGAAGTGCAAATAACTCCAGGTCCATATGGATGTTCTTTCTGTGAACAAATGTTATTAAGAAACAAGACTTACCTTATTCTAGAACACTTCTTACTACCTCAAGCTTTACAACAGCATAAAGGACCTGGATCTGTGTGAACTCTAGGAAGACCTTAGGGAAGTCCAACACTGAACATAAAGGCTATTTTGTTTCTTTTTTTCTCTGGCCATAGTGTGTGAAAAAATGTTTCCTACTGACCACGCTAGCTGTCTTGGAGGCGCTGGTGGTTAAGGCCCCCAGAATTTGCAATTCACTGGGGTCTCTACTGCTCAGAACAGATTGCTAGTGGAGTGTAGAGATCTTGCCATATCAAGTAATTCATATGGGAACCCAAATGGCTAACCACAACTAACTGACAAACAGAAGTAATTTTAACTGAATTTCCTCTATTTTTGCATTACTTCTAAGTCATAGTAAGATCATTTTATTGTTTTTTTTTTTTTGTGGTTCTATGATAGGATATTAAAAATTGTATTTGTGTCCTGTCATTATTGGACTTGAATACTCAAATGTTTCAAACGTGCTCTCTCTGTGTCACGGCCATCTGCACGCTTCTCTAAGAGCAGATAAGCATTAAGAAATCAGTGATAACAAGCATTGAAATAGATGACTGGTTTTATCCAAGTACTTATCACCTCTGACTTGGATTGCAGTCCCTAATTAGTCTCCCTGCTCCTACTCTTACCTCCCTCTCTTCACCCAACTGATAAATTTTGTGTATTTGTTCATTCACTCACTCATTCATTTATTTATTTTTTTTTTTTGTGAGAGAGGCTCACTCTGTTGCCCCAGTCTAGAGTACCATGGCATCAGCCTAAGCTCACAGCAACCTCAAACTTTTGGGTTCAAGCAATCCTCCTGCCTCAGTTCCCCCAGAATGCTAGCATTATGGACACAAGCCACCATGCCCCACCAAGAAAGTAATTTTACATGATAAAAAATATTTTTATATTAATGTGATCTGAAAAACCAAAATACATGTAGGTTCCCCTTATCAACTAAGATGAAATATAAGGTTAAGGAAACAAAAGTTCCCTACCAGCCAAGGGGTCAGGGCTTAGCTGGCATGAGAACTTTGTATTTTCTGTGGGTACAAGAAGACTACACCCTTACTATATTTCCTAACAATAGGAGCTATCAGGAAAATTATCAGACCCTTAACTTTGAATTACAACCCAGACCACTACAAATGTGGTTGGACAGAAGATTGACCTTACTAATACTATTTTTATGGTAAGCAACTATCCACCTTAAGCCAGTTTCAGCCAGTCTATTGAGACTGTGTACAAATTGTCTTTGCATCCTATAGGTTATCTTTTGACACAAAGAGCCAAATTCCACCTCATTTTAATGCTAAATCCTTGCCCCAAAGTGAACACAGAATGTATATTATTTATATGTGTTTACCCATGGCAGATGTGCTTAACCCCCTTCATAAATATGTATAGCTGTCCACCAAAGCCTACTGAATATGAATGACTCTATTTTGTAATAGAGACCCTATTAAGCATAAAACTCACTTGTTTTTTCACTTGTACCTGGCTTATTTCATTTAACATAGTATCTTCCAGGTTCATCTGTGCTGTTGCAAATGAGAAGATTTCCTTTTTTGAGACTGAATAGTATTCTATTATGTAGACACATGGTATATAGCACATTTTCTTTACCCATTCATCTGTTGATGGACACTTAAAATTGTGAATAACGCTGCAATGAATATGAGAACACATATATGTCTTTGACATACTGACTTAATTTCCTTTTGGATAGGATTCCCAGTAATAGTATTGCTGGATCATTTGATAGTTCTAGTTTCAACTTTTTAAGGAACTTTTATATATTTTTTCATGTTATGTACTAAAATGTCAGGCCTTATTAAAAGCACCAATTAAGGATAAATACTCCTATAATCAACATGTTAAAAAATCTTAAAAACTATTTCAGTCTGGTATGTTTCATTACTAAAATTCCTATCTTATTGTATGCCTTTATATTAAGATGATGTATATAGGCTCAACTAGACTTCCAAAGAAATCCATAGTACAATAAAGCTTCAGATTTATGAGCATTCTAGATTAGGGATGCTTAACCTCTATTGCAAATATGGAAAGCTCAACAGAATCTACCAGAAAACTACTATGAAAATAAGTCAGTTTAATGAGGTAATAGGAAAATATAAAAATGACACACAGAAAACAATCTTTCATACAAAACATTAGAACGTATGAATAGAGAACACCTCATTTATAAAAACAAAATGCCTAAAATGACATTCAATTTTTTTAAATGCCAAATATATATAAAGGTAGTTGATTAGTCCACATCCATCACGTGGTCTCAATTCTAGAAAACGGACCTGAGAAGTAGGGGAATACTCATGAAAGTCTCTTCTTATTCTCAAGACCCAGTGACACAGATTGCCTCTTTCTCCTCTCACTTTGTCCTAGCTGTATAAATACTTGGAATTGTAAGTACGATGTAAATCGGTGAGGAAATAGCGGTTGCCTTTTGTCCAAATAATCCCAAGAGTCTGGGGGTAATCACAATAGCCTAATGAGTGGCCCCAAAACATAACGGGTTGACTGAGAACTTTGCAATATCTGGTTTCAGGTGGTCTTAGGGCAGTTGAGCCCCATTTAGAAATGACACCCACTATACAACGTAGGCATGAGATGTTCAGTAATCTCGTTTAGAGGACTGCCAGCTAAGAGCATGGCTCTGCAAGGGGGTTCTAGGAACGAGGTTTATGGATTTTAGCTATTCTCATGTCTTAAATGTCTTAACAAATGGTACATGCCAAGTCAATTATCTTCAATTGCACACTAACGTCCACCGAGTATAAATTTAAAGTCTCCCTCAGGACAGCTTAATTCAAGGGGCTGTCATTGGATTATTCTTTGCTCAGGAAACCCAAATAACCCAATGAAGCACACTACAACCACCTTCAATATAATACTGCCGAAAATAGTCCTGAAAATTATCCGTTGACTACACTTGGTCAATGAACCTCAGAAGCAGCATGATTTCCACATCCCAACATCTAGGCTTCTAATTCAAACCTAGAAACCTACACTAACAGTGTATCAGCCTGTTAATGTTAAGGAACATTTCTGGTATGCCCCAGCTCTCTTAAGCTTCTTTAAGTGGCTCTGAAAAGAGCCTTTGGGTTAAAGACGCTTACTTGGTTAAGTTTACTTGGTACATGTACTTTACTTGGAACTTGTATATTTCGTAACAGCCTTGGTGCCCTCAGACACTGCGTGCTTAGCCAGCTCACCAGGTAACAACAACCGCACAGCCGTTTGGATCTCCCTGGACGTGATAGTTGATCTTTTGTTGTAGTGGGCCAAGCGGGATGCCTCCCCAGCAATACGCTCGAAGATGTCAGTAACAAAAGAATTCATGATGCTCATGGCCTTCGAGGAAATGCCAGTATCTGGATGGACCTGCTTCAGCACCTTGTAAATATAAATGGAATAGCTCTCTTTGCGGCATCGTTTGCGCTTTTTTCCTTCTTTCTTCTGGGTTTTCGTCACAGCTTTCTTAAAGCCTTTCTTGGAAATAGTAGTGCCTTTTGAAGATAACTCCGGCATGGCTGGCAAGAGGTTCCGCAGCGTTAACAGCTCTACAGTGCTAACAGCTCTACAGTGCTAACAGCTCTATAGAGTTACAGCCTGGAAACTACAATCTGTGCCAAGCAAGCACAGAGCAACTGGGGTTGGGAACCCTGGTATTTATAGGCATGGCCTCATATGACGTATTGAAAACCCAGCACCTGATTGGATAATGGGCAGTGGAGTGTATGCAAATGAGGTGATTCTGGTAAGGCTTTCTGATTGGATAGATAGCCATCAGCCAATCAGATTACAAAGCACAACGGCTGTCAGACTATAAATAGACCCAGTCGCTATCTCTACCGTTGCATTTTCTCTTATAACACGCTTTTACTTCGAGCATGTCTGGGCGCGGGAAGCAGGGGGGAAAGGCACGTGCGAAAGCCAAGTCTCGGTCATCTAGAGCAGGCCTACAATTTCCTGTAGGTCGGATCCACCGTTTACTTCGGAAAGGCAATTATGCTGAACGGATCGGGGCTGGCGCACCCGTGTACTTAGCAGCGGTGCTGGAGTACCTGACCGCTGAGATTTTGGAGCTAGCGGGTAATGCATCACGTGACAACAAGAAAACCCGCATTATCCCACGACATTTGCAGTTAGCTATCCGCAACGATGAGGAACTCAACAAGTTGCTGGGTGGTGTGACCATTGCACAGGGTGGCGTCCTGCCCAACATCCAGGCGGTGTTGTTGCCCAAGAAGACTGAGAGTCATCACCACAAAGTCCAGGCTAAGTAACTTTTCTAGGTAATTTATTTCAACGACCTAAGTACCTGGAGGGGAAACCCAACAAAAGGCTCTTTTCAGAGCCACTCACCACCTCAAAAGAAGAGCTACAATAGTTACCCAAACTGAAATTGCCCCAAAATTCAAAGATCTTTGGTTTTAATAAATCATTTAAGCTGTTTGAGAATTTTTGAGCAATTAAGAAAAGGCCAAAAGCCCATGATTCAGAAACGCCTGCCAGGAGGGACCTGTTGTCATAACTAATTTCTGTAGGAAACCAGCCTTAACTTCTGACAGCAGCAATGCTATTTTTAGCCAATACATTTGCAGAGAAATTGAGGGCTGTGTTTCCGTTACTTATAGCAGTATGATAACTTATAGTTGCTGAGATAGTGTGATGAAGGTTTTGAGGGTTTGTTTAGGTGGGTTAAGAATTGTGTACGTTGAGAGATTAGATTATAAGCAGGAAGTAGTGTAATTAGTAGGTTCCAGTTTAATTTGGGGCAGTCCTAGAGTATATCAGCCAGTCTAACAAGGTGGTGTAAAGTACCTTCTAGAAGATAATTTCCTTCCAAATACAGTATCATTAAATCTTTATATATGTCATATAAGTAAAATGTTAGCAAGTTTTACCTTAAAAGTTCCATAAAAGATGGTATATAGGGGGCGGCACCTGTGGCTCAAAGGAGTAGGGTGCCGACCCCATATGCCGGAAGTGGTGGGTTCAAACCCAGCCCGGCCAAAAAAAAAAAAATTATATATAATATCTATGGTTTCACACTTTGTGTAGGATAATAGAACTATTAATTTAAAATACTATTAACAATTACACTAAAGCACCTATTATGATAAATAACATTGAAGGAGTTCAGGACGCAGCACTATACAATATGCCACTCTGGCATGTTGACTATTTTGAGTTAAATGCACTTGAAAACAGCAGGTACAAGAACACTCAGACTTTCCTTCTATTTCTTTAAAGCTGGAGATAAAAGATGCCCTCCCTATACCAATAGGAAAGTATCATTCTTGTTAAGGACGGAAGTATTGAGTCCTGGAGAAATTTGTACAAACAAACCTTGTTAAACTAAACCCAAGTCTCTTTGCATTATCACATTTTCACAATTTACTGCTCTTTGTCCAGTTAGTTTATCAGTATTTCATGCTGTATCTTTGATTCATTTCTCTGTTAAAGTTCTGTACCATATAACATTTGTATTCAATAAATGCATATGCTTTTCTCTTGTTGATCTGTCTTATGTCAATTTAATTTTTAGGCCTTATAAGAAAATCCAAAGGGAGAAAATGTACAGTTTTGCCTCCCCTGCAACATTATAGATAAGGCAAAAATAACTCAAAATTTAAAATCCTGCATTTAGATAAGCTATTTTTTGCGTGTAAGAGTGAATTAAATAATTTAATGGCCAAAAATTGGGAAGTTTTACCACTCACAAATGTATACGAAAGAATTGCTATTGAAGTATGTATTGGCTCAGCACCTGTGGCTCAAGTGGCTAAGGCACCAGCCACATATACCTAAGGTGGCAGGTTCAAATTCAGCCCAGACCCACCCAACAACAGTGATGGCTGCAACCAAAAAATAGCCTGGCATTGTGGCAGGCAACTGTGGTCCCAGCTACTTGGGAGGCTGAGGCAGGAGACTCACTTGAGCCCAGGAGTTGGAGGTTGCTGTGAGCTGTGATGCCACAGCACTCTACCCAGGGGGAAAGCTTGAGGCTTTGTCTCAAAAAAAAAAAAAAGAATATGTACTGAGGCTCAGCACCAGTAGCTCAGTGGGTAGGGCACTGGCCACATACACTGGTGCTGGCAGGTTCAAATCTGGCCTGTACCTGCCAAACGACATTGACAACTATAACAACAAAAAATAGCCAGGTGTTGTGGTGGACGCCTGTAGTCCCAGCTACTTGGGAGGCTGAGGCAAGAGAAGCTCTTGAGTCCAAGAGTTTGAGGTTGCTCTCAGTTGTGACACCACAGTACTCTACCAAGGGCAACATAGTGAGATTCTGTCTCAAAAAAAAAGACAAGTATGTATTGAAATAAGAAGATTGAACTCGGAAGAAAAGGTAGGAATTCAAGAAGCATTAAAATTGCAAAATAAAAAAGTAAAAATATAACTATAAATCGATTTAAATATATGAATTAGTTGTAGAAGAAATAGTAATACAATACTTTATATTAAGGTATTTTTAAAAAGTAAACCAAAAATACTGGATGATAGTTATAGAAGATGAAAGGGGCTGATCCAGAATGAAGCATTTTGATGTTCTTATCTTGTTGAGAAGGAGGACAGGGATAGTGATTAAGTTATATTTTCTTACTTAGGGCATATATTTTGATATTAAAAGAAACCACTAAAATGATAAAATGAATGTAGAGAAATAACAGTGAAAAAAGCAGTGAGCCCAATGGAAAGCAAAAAGAACATGAAAGAAAGGAAAGACAGGCATAACAAATTACAATGCAAAATAAGATATTAGAAATGAGTCCAAATACTGATAACCAAGATATGTGTATAAAATTTGCCACTTAAAAGAAGTATTGGACTAGAAATGAAATATGGCTATATCTTGTTTAAAAATGCACACTAAAACTTCTTGTCATAAAACATCTAGAAGAAAAGGAATGGAGAAATACAAACAAAACTACCTCCCCATACCTTTTTCTTGCAATATTAATAGCAGAGTGATATTATTTAATAAAAAATAATTTAATGAAGTTGTTTGAAAAACTAAAAAAAAATTATCCAGGAAGATGTACTATTCTTTGTTACATTAATACCTCAAAATATAGCTTTGTTGGCTCCGTACTTGTGGCTCAATTGACTAAGACGCCAGCCACATACACCTAAGGTGGTGGGTTCGAATCCAGCCTGGGCCTGCCAAACAACAATGACGGCTGCAACCAAAAAAATAGCTGGGCATTGTGGTGGGTGCCTGTGGTCCCAGCTACTTGGGAGGCTGAGGCAGGAGACTCGCTTGAGCTCAGGAGTTGGAGGTTGCTGTGAGCTGTGATGCCATGGCACTCTACCCAGGGGGATAGCTTGAGGCTCTGTCAATATATATATATATATATATAGAGAGAGAGAGAGAGAGAGAGAGAGAAGAGAGCTTTGTCTATAAAAAGCATACATTAGCCGAAATATATGAGAAACAGATCGAAACTAAAGCAACTCCAGATGGTAAGCCACCATATTAATTTCTGAGTAACCCTAGTTCTAGGAATTCCACTAAGATTTCTAGTTTATCTACTATTAAGTACTTAATGGTAAATTTTGCCCTAGGTAGAAACAACCTGGATGTTCTCCTAAACCATACTAGTCATATATTCTATCCTTAAGAAAATTTTTGCCTTTCCCTGAGAGGCTGACTTTAATTGTCCTACACATAAGCCCTGAAGGAGAGTATAACAATGCTCAAGTCCACCATCTCTTCTGGGGGCTGCTGGGACATAGCTTCTAAAGTCTCCATTAAATGTTTCTTTTGGAGAAACTGGATTTGTCAGCCTCTTTCTTCTGTCTCTCAGATCCCACTACTTGCCAGTTTTCCACAGCTTCCCTCCCTGTGGGGTTGAGAAGTCTCTGGCTAACTTCCTGGGTCACCAGAGGACAGCCTCTGGGCAAAACCCACTGGCCAGAGATGCCTGGAGTCTTCTCTCCCCACTCTCACTGCACCCGGTTACACAGAAGCTGCTACTCGGCCACCACCTTCGATCCCTCTGGCTTTAAACGTAGGTTTGCATAGACCCACTCACAGGTATCATTTCAGAAAAACATTACAAACATGATATCTTTTCACATGGCATGACAGGATACGTTCACATTTATAGCAAATTGAAGATTTACCTAGTTGGTAGAGTAAAGCTCTAGTCTGCCACATTATTATTTTAATTTGTATTTATTTTCATCAGAGTGACACTGAACCTATCTATATAACTACAGGGATACATTCTAAGAAATGCGTTATTAGGCTCTCTCATCATTCAAATATCATACAATGTACTTATACAAACCTAGATGGTATAGCCTACTATACACCTAAGCTATATAATACAGCTTAATTGCTCCTAGGCTCTAAAACTGTACAGGTGTTAATATACCGAATACTGGATAACTGTAATACAGTGGTAAGTATTCAAGTATCTAAATATATTTAAAGAAAAGATATAGTAAAAAACAGGGCATTATAATCTTATGGGATCACTACTGTATATGCAATCCAGCCATGACTGAAATATATATGTGCATCACATGACCGTATATATTTGTTTTAACCAACTAGTCCTATCATGAAATCTCTTTTGGTCCATTAAAAATAATTTAACAATAAACTCATATTAATTGCTTTCTAACATTATAAAACTTAAATTATGCTAGGCTCTTTGTAAAATCTGAACAAGACAATTTTATAAAGAGCCAGTTGAATTTTTAAGCTATCTCTTAACAAAGAACACATTTCTCATTAACATGAAATATGGTGGTCACACATAAGGTCTTTTAAAATCAAATATAATCATAGCCAACACTAGAGGGAGCCCAGTAGTCACACCATGTGAAAAGATAACACGTTTTTAATGCTTTTCTGAAATGATACCAGATAAAATGTACAGTAAAACTATGAATACTGAATATAATAGTTCTAGGGAAAAAAGAATAGAAATAAGTGCTTAAAATATATATTCAGACTTCAATCTTTTGGTGAACTGGGAAAGACATACCAAAAAAGGATTAAATGAACAACTGTAGAATACCCACAAATGCCTGTACAGATCTTGTTTCAGTTATTATTTCTGGCTCCTGTCAGCATGAGAATCAGAAAGGTCTGCTTCAATACCTAGCTTTACTACTTCTAAGCTGAGTGTTCTTGAGTTACTTAACCTCTCTATGCCTCAGTTTTTCTACCTGTATATAGTATACCTATCTCACAGGGTTATTGTGAAGATCAAATTGAGATCACATCAATAAAGTATTTGGCACACAGCACAAAAGACAAATATGTTAGTCTTTTCTTCATGTCGAGTAATGGTTCTCAACTAGGGGTGATTTTGCTCCCCAGGAGACAGTTGGCAATGTCCAGAGGCATTTTGGTTGTAGTAACTGAGTGTGGTGGTACTGGCATCTCATGGGTAGAGGCTAGGGATGCTACTAAATATAACATTTTATAAGACATGAGCCATTCCATCACAACATGGAATTATCTGCCTCCAAATGCTAGATTAAGTACCAATACTGAGAAACCCTGGTCTAGAGAAATCACCATTCTCCTTGCTGAGAATCTATTCTATATTTTCGAGTTTCTGGAAATAAAATGAAATATAAAGGTCCTGCCATTCAGGTGATTGTGGTCTAATAATGAAACTATGGCTTCAAATAGTCTATGACTATGGGTATGGGAAAGAGTGAGGGAAGTGTGGAGAACCCCTCCCTTTTTTAGTTAAGAGTGAGCACCTTTGGCGGTCCAAAGACACCCCATTCCTTGATTTAACCTTGCTTGAAAATAATGTGCTAGTTACTTCCTCAGCACGTCTGTGGAAGCATTGGCCTGTGCTGTGACAGATGCTGGGGGCACAGGGACTCTATCCTTTTCTGTAGAACAGGCCTACATGGGGAAAGTGCTCACATCCTGATCCTAGCATGTTCCCTTCCTCAGTTCTGGCAAGTTCCCTATGGTTCTAGTTAGCCATGGAGGACAGAAGAGCCACTCTTGCCCAAGACCCATGGGCCAATGGTATATAGGGAAAAAGGCCTTTAGTCAGAAGTCTTGGGTTTGAGTCCTCATTTTCCTCCTTTCTCCCTGGGACTGGGGAAAGTCTCTTGACATTTCCAGCTTCCACTTCCTCTTTTATATCATGGAAGAATGAATCCTCTATGAAGTTTATGTGAACTTCAACTCTTTGGGAGCTTAGCAAATGTAAATTACAATTCCCCTCTCCTCTGTTAAGTCCTGCTTGCCCAGAAGTTCTGTGGCCTAGCTCAGAAACTGCCACTAAATTATGATTGCGTGGCCTTAAATTGACAGTCAGAGGCAGGTGGACTCACATTTATGAGCACCCACTTGTTGTGTCCATTCTGAATTCATTATTTATGAGTATGCACATTGTTTTGCTTTGTTTTGTTTTTTTTGAGACAGGACACTCAAGCTGTCCCCCTGAGTAAAGTGCTGTGGCATCACAGCTCACAGCAACCTCCAACTCCTGGGCTCAAGCGAGTCTCCTGCCTCAGCCTCCCGAGTAGCTGGGACCACAAGCACCCACCACAATACCTCGCTATATTTTTTGGTTGCAGCTGTCATTGTTGTTTGGTGGGCCCAGGCTGGATTCGAACCCGCCACCTTGGGTGTACGTGGCTGGCGCCTTAGCTACTTGAGCCACAGGCACCGAGCCAGTATGCACATTGTTTAAGACACAGCATGTAAAGCCACAGGCTGCACAGTGAGCTGAGCACCTGAGGACCCAATTGCTGGTTCTTCACTACCTACACTACTGTCTTCAGTTAGGTATGGAGATTGGCTCTGGACACACTCCCTGTCTCAGAAAGAGGAGACAAAAAGGTAATTGCAGTCAAATTCACAAGGTATTGTGAATATGAATGCTGTGTCCATTTTTCCTCTAGCAAGGTTGAAGACATTTTTCCAGGTGCTTTCAATCCTGAGGACTGATGTTCATATTCCATGATTCTGCTGGGACACTCAGGAATTCTATGGGAACAAATTCTAAAATGAAAAGGAGCTGGTGAGTGTAAATCCATGGGGAGAGAAAAAGAAAAAAAAGCAGGCAGAGAGATTAATTTATAGTCTTCCTGCTACATCACCAGCCCTGTTATCCCACCACTAGACTATATAAGCTTCTTTGCTTATAGCTCATCTCCTTTCCTAGTTTGGGGCTTGGCTGAAGGAAGCCATTTTAATGTCTGCATTTCCCCAGGGAGGAGACATTAGTTATGTTTGTGTCTTATCTCCCTCCTTTGCTTCCATTGACATACAAGTGTAAAAAGCAGGTTAAGACAGCAGAAAATAGAAATGACAACAGATAGAATGCAACATACTCATCCACTGAGCCATAGTGCTGGGTAGTCACATAGACTGATCCTTCCAATGACTCTTTGGGAAATTATTCCTACCCTATCTCCATTTTACAGGCCAGGAAACTGAGGGTTTTTCCCCGAGGGCCTTGTTATAGGCTGAATTATGTCCTCTCCAAACTTAAATACTGAAGTCCTAACCTTTAGTACCTTAGAATATGACCTATTTGGAAATAAGCTTGTTGTAGACATAATTAGTTAAGATGAGGTCATCCTGATGTAGGATGGGCCCCTAATCTGGTATGAATGGCATCTTTATAAAGAGGGGGAAATCTAGACCATAGATCCAAATATGCACATGGGAGAATGCCACATGAAGATAAAGGCAGAGATCTACATGCCAAAAGATACCAACAATTGCTGGCAAACCACCAGAAGCTGGGGGAGAGATATGGAACAAATTCTTCCTCACAGCTCTCAGAAGGAACTAACTCTGCCAACACCTTAATCCCAGACTTTCAGCCTCCAGAACAATGAAACAATAAATTTCTGTTGTTTAAGCAACCCAGTTTGTGCTACTTTGTTATAACAGTTTTAAGATACTAATATAGCACCCCATTGAGTTCCTAGCAAAGCTAGGGTTTGGATTCAGCCCATCTGACTCACAATCTAATGCTTTTTTCTTGACAGACAAGCTGTCTTACTTCCTGAGGGGAAGTGAACACATTGATCTGGACAGTCAAGTTTTGCCTCCTAGAAGAGGTGGGCTTTGGGCTGTGCTTAAAAGTAAAAAAAGTTTTGATGCATAGAAAAGACAGTGGGAAGTGAGGTTCCCACAAGAGCTAGGAAGATGTCTAGGCAAGTTTGACTAGAACTTAGAATCTATATAAGAAACTGCCTGGTTAAAATTTTGCATACCCTGAGTACCATGTTTCCCCCAAAATAAGACACTGTCTTATATTTATTTTTTCTCAAGAAGATAAACTAGGGCTTATTTTCAGGGGATGTCTTATTTGTGTTAGGTATAATACAACAATCTACATTTATTCAAATACAGTTAAGTCATCCTCTTCTGGAACCTGACAGAGGGAGCTGACCTTGTTGGCGGGGCTGACGCTAGTGATGTGTGAACTCCTTTCCCCTAACCATTCACACCTGCACAATAGGATGTCTGTGACGGCAATTACCACAGGCGCACATGCGCAAGTGCCAATGGCTTGGAGAAAGGAACTGTGGCAGAAAAAAGGTATTCTAATCTTCCTTACTGCTCTGTGCCAAAATGCAGGGCATGGCTATACAGCGTATCTGCCTATCATGCCCATCACTAGGTCTTATTATTGGGGTAGGGCTTATATTTAACAAATGCATAGAAAATAAGCCTGCTAGGGCTTATTTTGGGGGTAGGTCTTATTTTCAGGGAGACACAGTACTATCATTGAGGATTTGTACTGGTTTGTAAATGTGCTGAAGATAAAAGTTGTAGCCAATGGAAAGCCACTTAATATTTCTGTGAACTTGAATATGCCAGTGTTCAAAGTTCTGGCCTTCATAAAAGCAAGTTCCTTCTTTGGCCTGCTGGCAGCGGCAGGAAGCTAGGTGGAGAGGGAGACTGTTCAATGAAATAGCAAACAGCCCAGTCCTGCAAGCGGGCTCCTCCTAAGTAGATGAGCTGAATCTTTAGATATTAGGAATGATCCTCTATGTTTGGAACATGACTCTTACATAGATGACTTTTGTAAGTAAACATATAAAATAAAAATATTAGGCAAAACTTTTGGAAACACAAAAAAAAAGTGAAAAGAAAATATACAGAAAATGTCCAAAGAACTGACAAAATTGAGTGATTCGGGTTGAAGTGATCCCTGGGACGGCCAAACACAAGATTACACATAGGGCTGCTGGCTTGGGCCTTTAAGATATCTCAACGAGGACTTTCATAAACCCAGAACATGCTTATTCGCACAGAGAAGGAAATATGAAGCAGTCAGATACTAACCTTTGTTCATTTATCTGCTCTGGCACAAGGGTTTTTATATTGAGAATCTACATCTGTTAAAGGTCATCCCCAACCCTTGAGCATGTGAATCAGGCCTGCCAGCCCCTTAGTGACAAGCATGCTTGATCTAATTGAAGGGTTCCCTCTTTGTCAGGTCTTTTTGACTAAACAAGTACTGGCTTTTTCACCACTGGCTTGATCTGGAGTTACACAAATGCTGTAATCCTGATGCAGCAGCTGAGAATGGCTCTCAGATAATCACTCTGCAAAGCAATATCATTAGCAATATTAACACTTGCCTGTGGATGACTATAATTGTAGGAATCAATGCTGAGTCAGAAAGGCATAGATTTAAAAAAAAGAAAAAGACATAATTCAGGCCAAGAAAGGGTATCCACACAAACTATCTTTCCCTCCTCCTCCTCCCACCTGTGTACCAACATTCTCTCAATTTCTCTACCATCTGCACTCAAATAAATAGGGGAGTAAAATTTTGCTTCAATGTCTTAAGATAAAAAGAACACTACATTTTGATAGACAGAGGAGGGCTATTTGGATCTGCTGCTCAAATTCTTTGTTATGCTCAGGTCACAGGGAACCTTGATATGACGTGACAATCTCCTCTCCATGATCTTGCTGTTTCCTTGGGGTTCCATCATGAAGTAAGGTCCAATTCCAGAGCTCTGCTACCCAAAAAACTTTCTTTCTCATCTAGCCAAAGGAATTTTTTTTTTCTGTATCCATTCCTGTTTCTCCAAGATCATCTGCTTCTCCCCCCCAAATCCTCTTTTTCTTCAGAATCTGTTCCACAGACTAACGTCTTAGGCTTTTGCAAAAGAAAAACCTAGGAGACTTGCAGCCCAAGGTCACAAACCTCCCCTGGGGCAATAAAGAGTATAAAGCTGGTCATCCTTTGACTAAGAAGGGAATTGTAAAATGCAAAGATGTTGTCAACAAATGTGAATCTAAGAGAACCAATCCTTCAATTCAGACCCCAACTGGCTAACTGACTAAATTTAAAATAGACCCAAGTGGCCATTTGCTAACTAGACATCCCACACTTACTCTCAGATCCCAGAAAACCTACACAGGTCTGTTCAACTTAGGTTTTTTTAGAGGTCGCCTGAACCAACCAATCAGGGCCCAGGTATATTGACCAATCATAGGTCAGTTGTAGTGACCAATAAGGACTCACCTGTCTAGACCAATCAGATTTTATCTCTATCAGCCAATCAAAACTAAGCTTTGACAACCAATCAGAACTAAGCAAGTTTGAATTCTTCATTTGCATAAACAGGTGTGATTCCTGAGTAGTGATTTTTGCTATAAAACCCAAACCTTTTGTTTGTCATCTTGGGGGCGGGGGAACCCTGCCTTTGTTCCATAGACCACTCCTTTCTTTTTATAATGAAGGCTGTCTCCCCAGTTTGCAAACTGTTATATCTCTTTCCTCCAAATTACTTTTCAGAGAATTTTCATCCACAGTGCCTCCCCATACTGAAATTTCAAAATACTCAGCTGTTGTCAGAGGCCAAGCCATTAAGCCTAAGACAGAAGCCAAAAATACTGATCCTGTCTTTATTTAATATGTTGACTTTTTCACCATGGGTTTTTGTGCATTGAAAGTTATTTTTTCAAGTTAATGTGAGGGTACAAATAACTTGGTTACAATGTTTGCTATTGTTGGGTAGAGTCCCTCTTATATTTGTGTGGCACACCCAAAAGGTGTGCCATATACCCTTACATTGTGCCTATTAGTGGGAGCACACCACACACTCATTCCTCCCTCCCTTGTTCTTTCTCCCCCCAACTTGAATTGAGTTTTCTCTTATGTGGGTATGTATTAGATCATCTACTGGCTTCATACTAGCATTGAGTACACTGGATACTTGCTTTTCCATTCTTGCTCTACTTATTAAGTATGTGCTTCAACTCTAGGTTAATACAAAAGATATAAAGTCTTCATCTTTTCTATAGCTGAATAGTAGTTGTTCATGGTATACTTATACAACCATTTGTTAATCCATGCCTGGGTTGGTGGGAATTTAGGTTGTTTCCACATCTTGGTGATTATAAATTAAGCTGCCATGAACAATCTAGTCCACATGTCTTTATGATAAAATGATTTTTTTCCCCCTGGGTAGATGCCTAGTAATGGGTTGCAGAATCAAATGGGAGGGCTAATTTGAGTTCTTTGAAGATTTTCCATATTTCTTTCTAAAGAGGCTGTATTAGTTTACAGTTCCACCAACACTGTAAAATTGCTCCCTTGTATCTAGATCCACTCCAGTATCTGTAACTTTGGGACTTTGTGATGTGGGTTATTCTCACTCGGGTTAGGTGATATCTTAAGGTGGTTTTGATTTGCATTTTTCTGATGATTAAAGACTATGAGCATTTTCTCATATGTTAGCCATTTGTCTGTCTTCATCAGAGAAGGTTCTGTTCATGTCTCTTGCCTACTTACAGATGAGATTGTTTACTCCTTCATTGTTGAGTAATTTGATTCTCTATGGAATCTAGATGTCAACCCTTAGTCAGATTTGTAACATGCAAATGTCTTTTACTATTTGGAAAGTTCTTTCTGCTTTATTTGTTGTGCCCTTAGCTGTGCATAAGCTTTTTCAGTTTTAAGTCCTATTTGTGCTTTTGAGGCAGAGTCTCACTTTGTCACCCAGGGTAGAGTGCCTCGGCATCATAGCTAACAGCAACCTCAGGCTGTTGGCATCAAGTAATCCTTGCCTCATCCTCCCAAGTAGCTGGAACTACAGGTGCCTGCCATAATGCCTGGCTAGTTTTTAGAGATGGGGTCTCACTCAGGCTGGTTTCAAACTCCTAAAGCTCAAGCAATCCACCTACCTCAGCCTCCCAGAGTGCTAAGATTACAGGTATGAGCCACCCTGCTTGGCAGTGTATATTCTTCTATATTTCATCCATTATTGGGTTCTGGTTTTGGATTTCATTTTGATTATTTTCCACCTTTTTGTCAATTCCCTATGTTGTTTTGCCATTCATATTTTAAATTCCCTTTCAGTAATTTCTATTATTTCTTTATAGGTGGAATCCTCTGTGGTAGCTACCTCATATCCCTTGGTGTGGGTCAGAGGGTGAGGGGTGAGGGGGAAGGTGCTCTGTTCTGGTCTTCTATGTTGCCAGGATTTTTCTGTTGATTCCTCCTCATGTGTGTTTTCTTCTTGTTTACTTCCTTCCCCTACTTTTTTCTCACATCTCCTTCACTTTAAATTACCTTGTCTCTGTGCTTAGATATTAAAGTGACCTTTTGGTATAAGGCAAAAAGGAAGTGAAGGGTAAAGAGTGATAAGAGCAAAAGAAAAGAAAAAGAAAAAGAGATCAAAAAAGGGGAGGTGAAAAATATTGAAAAAAGGGAGAGATGGACAGAAAGAAAAAGATAGAGACAGGAGAAATGTTGGCATTTGGCAAGGTTTTTTGATCCACACCCACAATTCCAGACTGTGAGGTCTCAGCTAGGTGGGCTGCTCAAGGTCAGGAGCTCGTTCCCAGTCTGGGCAAAAGCAAGAAACCCCCCCCCCCCTTCTGCCTAGTATAGAAAAAAATAGCAATATTTCAGAGTGGGGACTTAACAATATCATCTTTCCAAAAGCCAAAGCTAAAAGAACACCCTGTACCATGAGCTCAAGGCTTCCATGAGCCAGACCAGTACTGTGACCTCCCAGTGCAGGCCTCAGATTGATGCTCTGTCACATAAACAGCATACAAAATGAAATAAAATAAAATAGATCAGAAAGAAGAAACATAATAAAAACAGATAAAGAAAATTAAAAATAAAATCATATAAGATGAAGAAAGAAAAAAAGGATATTTTAAATGTTATTTGTTGTGGGAACAATGAGAAAAGTAGAAACATCTCTACCAAAAGAAAATAAAAAAGGAGAGAAATAAAAAAGACAGAAAGAATAAAAGGGGCTGAAAAAACATAGTAAAAATGGAGGTATTAAAGAAAGTAAAAAAAATACAAACAAAGCAAAACAAAATAAACAACAATAATAACCAAAAACCAAGGAAAAAATTAGGAAAAGAAGATAAAAAAAATTTTGTGTGTGTGTGTGTATAGTATAAATACTATATATATGTGTGTGTGTGTGTGTGTGTGTATATAATATTTATTGCAATATATTATATTTATTGTATTAGGAAAAGAAGATAAAAAGAATATATATATATATGTATATATATATAAAACACAAAATTTGGGGGTTTTTTAAAGCTTCTTTTCCTAATTTTTTCCCTTAGTTTTTGGTTATTGTTGTTGTTTATTTTGTTTTGCTTTGTTTGGTTATATTTTATATATATTGTCTGAACACCAGGTGGCATAGTGGTGTTAGGGTGATGGAGATCACACTTGTGGGTTTTGCTGTAAAAGGTGGGGGCCAAAAGCTACTATCTAGTTGCTGAGGAGGCCTGATTCCGTCTTCCTGATTTATTTTCCTCAATCAGTGCTTGGTCATTTAGCTAGCGTTCAGTCCCTGTGGCATTGGGATTCTGAAGCTCTCACAAGATTTTTTAGGAGGCATGCCTCCACCTTCCAAACAGTGCCTGATGGACACAGTGTTGCTTTTGGGGAGGGGGGAGGAGCCATTCAACTCACCCCTTCCCATGGCTACTCAAGCTCAGTAGGCACACAAGAGCTGGCTGTGCACTAGCTCTCCCAGGTGGCCCTCCGACAATGGCAGACCCTGATAGTAGCCAAGCTGTCCCAATAATGCAATCCTGGCTATCAGATGCTGTCCAAGTTTTCTGGCTTGCTTAATCCCTACTAAAGTAGCTCCAATCAGCAGCCCAGTCCAAGAACAAAAAACTGCAGGACAGCCCTTCCCTGTCTCTAGTCCTCCACTGTAGGGCCAGCCAGCCTTTGCCTATACACAGGCACTTGCCTTCTCTGCTGGTCTTTCTCAGCTCCTGACCTCCTCATTGGCTCCTGGAGTCCCCTACTGCCCCAGAGTGTTATTTCTGAGCAGGATCCCACTCAGAAAGTAAAGAAAAATTGGAGCTTTAGATTAAAGTTCTTTTGAGCCCTGAGTAAAAGCCAAGAGGAGAGAAAAAAAGGAAGCCCTATGTTTGTAACTAAAAAATCCATACAATCTATGAGATAAACATTACCTGTCATTTATATCCTGCTTTGCCACTTACTAGCTGGGAGATCTTGGACAATGTAATTACCTTCTCTTAGTGTTAATTTTCTAATCGGCAAAATAATAATATTACTTTCCAACCCACCTCCCTCTTTTGTTCAAAAATCAGTTCCTACTTCAGCAAGATGATCTGCTGTACTCTGCTGCTTCACCCCAAGGATAAAGTCCAGAAATTCCTAGATTCCTTGGACTAAACAAGAAAGCTGAAAAGAGTTACTATTTCAAGTTTAATTACAAGGACCAAGCTTAAATGAGAAATTAAGTGCAAACAGAATGAATCCTGAGATGACCACAAGGGTACAAAGTCAGGACTCATGGTCAACATGAATATTTGGGAAATAGGCCTGTGAGGGATGGTTGGATAACCACAAGGGAGCACATTTAAGGAGTTTCAGGAAGAGTAATGGAACAAGGGAATGACAGACTATTTTAAGCTTTGCTACTTAAGATATTGATATATAAAAACCACCCCTCTTCCTCCCACTATTATCTCACCCACTTAATGACTGTAGATAGAACATTATAGCTTATAAAATGTTTTCACACTCATTAATTTATTCATTCATATAGGCTCCTCACCAACCATGTGATGCATTACTGTTGTTGTTGTTATTTCAATTTAAAAGAAGAAGAATCTAAGGTTCAAAAAAGTCATACTTGACTATACATAGATGTGTATGAGTACATATAGTACATAGCTAGTGAGCAGTGTCCTTAAGAATTTAACCAGGTTTCCTAATTGCAACTTTAGATACTTTCCTTCTCATTGGTGTAAGTTTTCTTTTTTGCCTATTATGTGTTCTTTCTGACCTAAAATACCCTACCGTTTTTCTAACATTGGATACATTTGTTTGGTCCAAATGGTTTGCATTTGCCCTCTTACTGAATATGCATCTAGACCTCCCCCATGAAGTATTTTGCATAAAAGCAACTTTCAGCTTTGAATTGTCTTTGGAGAAACCGTTATTAGCAAGTAATTTTAAACAATAATATCTTTAATTAAAGTAAAAAATGAAAACATTTGCTCACTCTTCTGTCATAGCAGATATATTCATGATGTTGATACAGGCAGCTATACACACTTACAAACTATTGCTTTCATTAGTAATGACATTTTACTATTCTACAAACAACCATAAGCGTGCATGTAGTCTTGCACCTACACATGCAACAGAAGAAGAGAGAGAAAGATCAAAACAATCTGTTTGTTTTCCTATTCTCAAGTACATTTTTCTTCCTTCTTTTTTTTTGAGACAGAGTCTCAAGCTGTTGTCCTGGGTAGAGTGCCAGGGCATCATACTCTTGGACCCAAGCGATCCTCTTGCCTCAGTTTTTTCTATTTTTAGTAGAGAATGGGGTCTTGCTTTTGCTCAGGTTGGTCTTGAACTCAGGAGCTCAAGCAATCCACCCTCTTTGGCCTCCCAGAGTGCTAGGGTTACAGGCGTGAGCCACCATGCCCGGCCACATTTTTCTTTTCTTTTTTTTTTTTTTTAATTTTTTTTGGCAAGTAAAGGAAACTACAAAATTATTTTCTAATTTTGTCTTAGCAGAAGTCAAAACTATAAAGGGTTTCTTCAGACATACCCTAACTTCTTATTCTTGAGAACAATTTAATACAATAAGGATATTTGCTCTTTTTATTTTAGAATATTGGAACACTGGAAATACTTCTTGAGATTGTCTCAGGACATAGGCCAGCCTATATCAGCCAACACCCAGCCAACCTCCAGATATCTGAGCAGAATAGCCAAGATAAGCAAAGTGACCTAGCTTTGCTAATACCTAGCTTTCTTAATACCCAATTGATCTTGGTCAGGAGAACAAGAAACACCATTATGCTACTGAAGTTATATGGTGGTTTGATACACAGCAAATGCAAATTAATACAGCTGCTACTCTTTCAGTTTGGGTGGCCCCGAGGGTAAAAGCACCTCTCTTGTAGCTTATCCAGAATATTGATTAATGTTAAGGAGAAATCCACCTGGCATTTATAATTTAGCCAGGATGGTTTAGAATGTGACTCATGTGGCTGGGCAATTGCTAATTGACCACGTTTCAATCAAATAACTAAGAAGTGTGTTTTCCTTCATAATTCTCTTCTCATCTTTGAGAGTCTTCTTTCCTTCCTGAAGAGCTGAAACAAAGAAACACATACAGAAACCAGAGGAGGAAATCATTTTATGTTGTCTGATGTTGGGAACTTTAAGACAAACCAGTGTCGACTAAAAGCTTTTCCACTGCCTTATGTTTCAGAAATCTTATTCATTCTTTTAAGGAAAGCACTGTTCTCAAAACAACAATAACAAAAAAGATTACAATGCTCATATGCCTGCCAAAAGGTGATCCATTGAGTTATCAGTCCTGCCACATGGTTTGTAATTAGGAGTATAGTCAAAGCTGGAAAAACACTTAAAAATCAATCAATAGGGCCTTTCATTTTACACAGAAGACATGTAATCCCAGGGGAGTTCAGGTGACTTTATGCAATAGAAAATAGCCTAAACTGGAACTCACATTCTGAATTCCAGACCCCAGGTTCAGGGCCTCTTCTACCACACTGTGTTTGTCAGGGGAGGGGGCATCTTCCAGCCTTTCATAGAAGAGGACCCCAGACATATCAGATGGCTTCACTAGTTACTACCAAGTGTTACCTGTTTGAAACTGAGCAGCCTTTCACTCCTACAGTAATTTATTCACGGGAACACCAATCTGACAACCAGAAAAACTTGAAAAATTAAGTTATTATTGAACTATTTAATAAACATCAAAAGAGGATGCCCACCTGTAAATATGTGTATGACCTAGTAAATTTTCTTAAACTTCTATTTCCCCATCTTTCTCTCTTTATAACTCTCATACATAGCTGCCTCCATTCTCTCCTCCCTCTTTTCAAACTGTCCCACACTCTTCCCCAATACCAGCCCACACTGTTTCTCATTTCTCCCCTTTTTTCTCCTCTTTTGCATCTGAAGGTTAGGTGCTTCAAAGGACTCAGGAAGTACAGAAGAACAGAGGCTGTCAATTTTGTAATGCTGGTGACATGGGTGCGCTTGTAGCATCACAATTGGTGTTGAGGAGACCTGATAACCTAGGAAAAGATGTTGTACCAAAGAGTTAGCTTTGATCCTGTTAACTCCAAATAATGAAGTAAAATGAGGAATGAAGAATCATGTTTTCACTTCCCTGAGGTTTTTCTGATAATAGGTAAGCACTAGATGGCAGACAAGCCATTGATTATTGAGCCTCTTTCTATGGTGGGTATGAGAAGAAAGGGGAGATGTTTCCTTGACTATAATCTGGAGTGCTGAAAAATGGAGTTTATCATTTCATGCTTGAACAAATTAATGAACACAGTTATTAAAGGAATTATGCAAGTTACAAGCTATAATTCCCTGGAAATGATTTCCCTGTGAAAATGATTACCTCAACTCTGTTGCAACATTATCTTCATTTTTAGATACAGAAAATTAAGTTGAGAAAATGTTTAAAACTAATTAGATTCCAGGAAAGCCAATTAGGCAAGTACTCATTCTATTTTAAGGAAGATAATGGAAAGATTTTTATGACAAAATAAAGATGGAGGATGGGAGAAGAGGAGCCACATCAGAAGGAATGCCTTCATACACTTTTGCTTTCTTGGACGTCAGTCCCCCAGTCTCAACTTTTTTACATCTCCATTGTCAGTCTCCACAGACAGTTGGGAGTTTTCCTTGTAATTTAACATAATGGAATAGGGTCAGGACAGACCCATTTCTTTTACCTAAAGGACATTTCTTTTTTTTTTTTTTCATACTGTATTATCTTTAATTAAGCACATAGACCTATCCTTAATTAAGCACAAAGAACTATTTTTAATTAAGCACAAAGACCTTTTTAAACATGTCACCAAGTGTAGAGACCATTCACCCACTGCTCTGTTTGGCCACCAGTCTCTTGTCCCTCTCTTCAGCAATGGTGAGGCGAATACCTTTTCCTCAGGGAAGAGAAATCTATGTTTTTATACCTTTGCCAATAACAAAAATGTTGGAGAGGCGAGTGGCAAAGCTGTTGCCATTGGCATCTTTCACATGAACTACATCAAAAGACACAGTATGTCTTTCTCTGTTGGTGATTACACCGATTCTTCCCAGGTTAGCTCCTCCAGTCGCCATACACAGGTTTCCCGTGTCAGACTTGATGAAATCAGTAATCTTGCCAGTCTCCAAATCAGTCTGAATGGTGTCATTCACTTTGACGAGGGGATCAGGATAGCGGATGGTACAAGCATCATGGGTCACCAGATGAGGGATTTCTTTTGTGCCCACAAAGATTTTTCTCACTTTGCACAACTTGTACTTGGTCTCTTCAGGTGTAATACGATGAACAACAAAACGACCCTTTGTGTCATAAACCAGATGGAAAGTCTCTCCAGTCTTGTCAATGCTGATAACATCCATAAAACCAGCAGGATAGGTTATATCAGTTCTGACCTTGCCATCAATCTTAATGAAGCACTGCATACAAATCTTCTTTACTTCATCTCCTGTCAGGGCACACTTAAGCCTGTTCCTTAGGAAAATGATGAGTGGAAGACACTCTCACAGCTTGTGGGGACCAGTGGGTGGACGAGGAGCAAACACGCCGGTCAGTTTATCCATCATCCAATGCTTTGGAGCTGCTAACGCTTCAGATGCTTCTTGGGACCACGAGCCATGGCTGCGCTAGGCACGGAAAGAGGATCACTGCCTTCAGGACACTTCTAACTTATTGAAATGCTACTACTTCTAAAAGGGTAAATAATCTGATGTTGTTTTGAGTATATTTCCTAATTCATGCCAGTTCACTTCTAGAAATTTCCTGTTTCTCCTCTTAATGATCTTAAAATGTCATTCCACATTTTTGTTTGCATAATTCTAACTGCTCCACTATATTTTTCTGAAGAAAAAAATAATTGTCTTTCTCTTCACCTCTACTGTCGGGAAAATATGAAAAATAAATATTGAAAAAATTTTTTACCCAAAGGCATTTTCTGAGATGATTATGTCATATATGAAAGGTAGACATTCCTTTGAAAAGTCAAGGTTTTAAATAAAAATTAAGTGCTACAAAGCTGGAAAGAGTAGATGTCAAAAGTTTGGAAAAAATGATTAATGACCTAAGATTATTTTTCCCCATCAATCAATTAACAAGAGAATTATAACATTAGGACTAGAAGAGACTTAGAGATTATTAAATAAAACATCTCGTTTTTTCTTTTAAAATGTTTTTGTCACCGTGTAAGAAAACATTCCATTTTACAGATGCAGCATAACTTAGTCATGTTTTTACTATTAGGCATTTTGGCTATTTCTAGACCTTAATCTCTTTTAGCTAATACTATAGGCAACATCCTCATAAACTATTTTTGACCAAATCTCTAGCCATTTTAAGGTTTAGAGTTTTAAAAAACAATTTCTATGCTCAGCACTGTTTAGGCGTCCCATACTTCCTCTTGGATTATTTTTCTTCTGGTTAAATACATTCTTCCCTAGTTCTTTCAATAAGAATTTACAGAGGGATGAGCAAAGCCCTCTTAATATTTGCCTATCTGAAATCTTATTTCACTCTAAATTAGAGTGCATGAGAGTTTATCTGGGTAACATGTTTTAGGTCAACAGTTATTTTCCTTCATTACTTAGAAATGCTCCATTGTCCATTTGGCACGTGACTTTGTGGATAAAAAAATCTGCTGACAATGTAATTATCAGTAGTTAGTAGATAATTGCCTCATTTGTCTCAAAAAGTTTTTGAGATATTTCTTTTTCGCCTTTGTTCTCTACAGTTTCAATATGAGACATCTGATATGGGCTTATTTTTATTTATCAGGGGCAGGATTCGATGTGTATTCACATTCTGAAGCCTCGTGTCTTTCTTTATCTGGAAACTCCACCATTGTCTCTTCAAGTTTTATTTACGCAACATTCTTTCTATTCTCTTTGTTTGGAATGCTATAGAGTCTTGTTGTGGATGTTAATACAGCTACTATCTTTTATTTTTTATATCAGTGCATCTCTGTGTGTCTTTCTGTGGGAATTATCTGCAATATTTCTATTCACTAATTACTTTCAACTGTGGCCAATCAAAAGTTATTTCTTGCATTGATATTTCAGTGCTTATATATTTTATTTTCAGGATTTTTAGTAGGTTCTTATTTATATCTTCTTGTTTCTGTTTTATTCCTATTTAAAAATAATTTTCAAAAGAAAATTATCACTCATTTATCATTTTAAGTTTCCTAAACAAATATATTTTATTATTATAATTATTAAATTTCATTTAAATAGATAATACATTCCCACGGTACAAAATTCAAAAGAGAGTTTTCCTTCCCACTCTATCACCCAGTTCCTCTTCCTAGAGGCAAACAAATTGCAAATTTTCTTAAAATAAGCTACACATACTTAAGCACATTCAAGCATACTTACTTAAAATCTGTTTTTATATGGCTCCATTATTTTTGTTTCATTATTTTACTCCCTGAGTACAGATTTTGGAACAGTATCTCTAGGCATTGGTTTTCCTCAGGAGCTTTACTTTTTTTTAATAACTTAGTTTTTGTTTTATTTATTTAAATAAATTGTATTGGGTATCTTTGAGTCATACTGCATGATATAGATAGTAAAGTAGTATTGTAGTGAAGCAGATTAACTTATCTATCATCTCACTGTTAGGTTTTTGTGAAAAGAGAAGCTAAAATCTATGTAACAAACTCCCAAATGCAATGCTATTTTGTTAACTTTAGTCTTCCTATGGTATCTTCCATCTCTAGACTTAATATCTGCAACATTGTCTCCTTTGACCAACATCTCCCAGCATCCTCTCCCCCAACGCACAACATTCCCCTTGGTAACCAGTTTTATTCTCTATCCCTGTGTGCTGAGCTCTTTGTTTTGTTTTGTTTTACACATATATTCCACACATAAGTCAGATCATACAATTTTTTCTTGTTCCTCTGTCTGGCTTATTTCACTTAGCATGTCAGATCCATCCATATTATGGCAAAGGACAAGATCTCCTTTTTTAAAGTCTGAATAATATTCCATTTTCTATATGTAACACATTTTCTTTATCAATTCATCTACCAATGGACATTTAGGCTATTTCCATATTTTAGCTACTATAAATAATGGTGCAATTAATATCAGAGTTCAGATACTTAATGAGGTGGTGATTTCATCTCCTTTGTGTATATACTCAGAAGAGGGATTGTTGCTGATTCTATTTTTAATTTCATGAGTTCTAGAATAAAAGTTTGCAAACCTATTTGAATAAGAGTCCCCACCCCCTTTCTCTCTGTATCATCTAAGTTCTTCTTCTCCAGTGGCTTGGTGTTTACATCAGAGTAGGCTCTCAGGGCCACAGCTCAGAACCCATATCTTGCACTAGGGAATAACTTGCTATTTAGAATACCTATAAATTTCCACCCTTGAGAACTTATAAATAAATAAGCAATCAAGTAGCAAAACTGAAGCCTATGAGTGTGGCAGTAAGACTTCTGAAGTTATTTTTATACCGGATCTTGTCTAGGTTTAGTCAGAAAGTCTGTACTTGCATGACTATTAGTTCATTCAAGGTACTGAATTTTACAGAATTTTGAGAATAATTGACCAGAAATTGCAATACCAGGAGATAAAGTAAAGCTGTATATGCAAACCAACTTCATCTAAATTTTATAAAAATGAGCGCTTGATACCTAATATTTCATTTCTTTTAGACTAAATTATGTAGCAAATGTGATTGTATTTTTATTGTGGTTTATTATCCTATAGATCCAATAAAAGAATGTACTAAGTACTGCCTTATCCCCAACTACGTTGTCCTATAGAGGATTCTTAGACCACCGTCTCCACCAACAACAATAGTAGCATTACCAACAACATCATCATCACTACCACCATTACTGATAACAGGATAGGTGGTGCCCAAGCCAGCTCAGCCGAGCTGAGCAGGAGGACCTGCCACCTCCACCCTGGTGATGTTGGTGTGGTGGCAGCCAGCAGAGGAACCAGCAGGCTGGAGGGTAGGCAAGGCCGCTGCCACCCCACTCCCCAGGCTCTAGTAACCAGAGGGGCCAGACATCTGCTGGAGAGACATCAGCCTTGGTGTCTCCTTCCCCTTAAACTTATGAACAGGGAACCCCATTTCCTATGCCTAGGTCAATTTCATGTAAGTTTCCTAGGCCTCAATTCCATGAATAATGAACTGTGTCCATTCATTAATACATTCATTCACCTTGCCCCAGAAGAAGGAACTGTATTCATTCATTAATACACTCATTCACTTTGCCACGGCACAAAGGACTATATCCATTCATTACTGGTCTCATGTAACAACAAGGAACCTGTGGGACTATATATACTCCTGGACTAAGAGCCCAGAGAGAAAGCTATTTTCCCCTGACTTGGTTTTTTTCTCTCTGCCAGAAGCTTTGGTGTTTTGTATTCTTTTCTGTAAAACAAATCTTGTCTTACCACTGATCTGTGGTCCGTGGATTCATTTTTTGAATCACTGAGACCAAGAACCCACTGAAAACGAAATTCTGGTATCATTACCAACAACAGTAAACATTCTTGAGCACTGCTAAGATGCCAAATCAGGGGTGGGGAACCTGTGGCCTTACGGCCATATATGACCTTTGACCTTTTAGGTCCCTAAGTGTGGCCTTTCGACTGAATTCAAATTTTACAGAACAAATCCTCTTATTTTTATTATTACATCTTTGTTCATCTTTTATATTTTTATTTTTAAAATGAACATATTTAAAAGACCAAAGAGTAAAATAGGTTACAACAAAATAATCCTCCCAGATTGACCAGCACCATTTACAGCATCATGAGCCATAAGGGCCAAATTGACAATTACAATACTCATGATTTAGTTTTAACCTCCCCACCTGACTGGCTCCACCATCACATGAGACTGGTTGGTGAGAGCATATAGTGATCAAGTACACCAATCTATTATCAGCTTTTAACAGCAATGCACTATTTGAAGTGGAATTTGTAAATAGTTTTACATCTCAGCAATATCTTCCAATTCTGTCTACCAGCCCATCATGTCAAAGAAGACCAAGAGAACTCTGAAAGAAGAAAACAGATTTTTTTAATGAAGATTAGAAACTGCAATCTTATCTTCTTTCTGCTCAAGATGATTTGCTTCATGATACTGCAATATCAACATGAAATAAATTCAATTCTCATCAGCATTATGACACTCATAAAGACCACAAATATTTTATTTTATTTTATTTTAATCAAATGATAGCTCTATACATTAATGCAAACAGGGGGTACAGTGTAGTGTTTTCATATACATTTTGAAATACTTTCATCAAGCCGGTTCACATAAATTTCATGTAATTTGCATAGTCATTGTGTCAAAACATTTACATTCTATTTCTAGAAAAGTTCACTTGTACCCTTGTTAGACAGAAATATAGATCACAAATATTTTAAATTAGAGGAAGAGGCAGAAAAGATAGTATTGCAGGCTCGGCGCCTGTGGCTCAAGAGGCTAAGGCGCCAGCCACATACACCTAAGGTGGTGGGTTCGAATCCCCAGCTGGGCCCGCCAAACAACAATGATGGCTCCAACCAAAAAATGGCCAGGCGTTGTGGCGGGTGCCTGTAGTCCCAGCTACTTGGGAGGCAGAGGCAGGAGACTCACTTGAGCCCAGGAGTTGGAGGTTGCTGTGAGCGTGATGCCATGGCACTCTACCCAGGGGGATAGCTTGAGGCTTCGTCTCAAAAAAAAAAAGATTATATTGCAGAAATTAAAAGATGAAAACCAAAGACAATTCTTTTAAGTAACAATAATACCTGGAAATAATGCCACTGAAGCATTATAAAGTAGCTTATATACTCCAGGATAGCAGTTCTCAACCTGTGGGTTCCGACCCACAGGAACTGTATTAAAGGGTTGTGGCATTAGGAAGGTTGAGAACCACTGCCTAGGAAAAAGAGAAGCCATTCAGTGATGTAGAAATTGTGAAAGAATGCTTTGTCAAAGTTGTAGGATGCTTAGACCCTATTAATGTTTCAAAGTACAAATAACTGCCTCTTTCAAGAACCATAACTGATCAGCAGCATCAATTAGCCTTTGACTTACAGAACAACTTCATGCATACTTCCAAATGAAAATACGTATTATTCAATTGCTTTGGAAGAATCAACTGATAATACTGACTCAGTGCAGATTTTATATTTAGGCCCGCAAATATGAAATGTCTGATTTTAAATCAAAAGTGTAGTTTATTATATCACAAACAAGAACCTGTACAATGAAATAAAGTATGCACAGACGCTATCAGTGCAGTTTTGCCATCTTAACTGTGGCTTGTGTATGCCAGCAGCAAAGCCTGGAGAGCAAGTGGCAACAAAATCATTTTCCATAGTTTGTTGAGAATTGAATATTTTTCCTTGCAAGAAGTCGTCCAAAGCCTGTTAGAAACAGCAGTCACTTCGTGCAAGATCTGGAAAATAAGGTGGATAACAGAGTTTTGAGATCCAGCTTCTATAGTTTGAGCAGTGTTATTTGTGCAACATGTCATCAATCATTGTCTTGCAAGAAGATTGGCTTGTCTCTATTGACCAATCTCAGACACTTAATTTCAAGCACACTTAACATTTTGTCGAGTTGGTTACAGTAGACATCTGGTGTAATTACCGACCAGGTTTTATGAAGCTGTAGTAGATAATACCTGTGCTGGACCAAACAGACACCATTAGCTTTTTTTTGATGAATATTTGGTTTGGGACTGGGTTTTGGCACTTGATCTTTATCCAACCTTTGTGGCAAATGCTTGCAATTATCAAAAAGGATGCATTTTTCATCACATTTAACAAAACCATATAGAAATGATTTGTTGTTATATCATGACAGCAAGAAAGGCAAGCTTCCAGATGATTTGTCCTTTGGATGCTCATTTAATTCATGTGGACCCCGTCGATCTAGCTTCTTTAACTTGATGATTTGTTTCAAATGCAACAATATTGTTGGAATAGTAATGTCAAAACTTGCTGCTAATTCATGCTGAGGTGGAGATAGATTCCCTTCCACGATAGCTTTCAGCCCATCATTATCCACCTTGGCCTCAGGTCACCCACAGGGTTCATCTTCCAGATTACAGTCTCCAAAACAATTTCTCCAACCTTCAATGTACTGTGTATTCGTTAGCCACATCCTTTTCAAACACATCATTGATATTTCAAGCTGTGCTGTGTTGGTTCCATGAGGAAACTCATACTCAAAAATAACATAAGTTTTTGACTTTTCTATGATTTTGCAAAAATTGTTGTTAAAATAAAACTGTGAAAGATAATCATAAGCCAAAAAGTGCATTTGAAAGAATGAGGATGTACCTTCACAATAAAAATAAAACAAGAAGAATCAAAATGAAATGTCAGAGATGCCAACTGTCAAACTTAGTACTTGAAGAAATTGGACATTTCATACTTAATAACCTGAATACATCACTCCAGTCATAGCAGATTAACAGATCCAGATGCTCTCATTTCTTTTCAATGTATCTTGCATCAGCAAAATCTCTGTGCTAACGCTGCTATTTTAAGTGACATTTTGCAACAAGTTATAAGTATTGTTAACTACATTTTTTCAAAGGCAACATGGCATCATCAGTTTTGTAGCATGCTAAAGTTGAAGGGTAAGTTATTCAGTGTAGATTTGTTAAATAATTCTCAAGTATGTTGGCCATTGCAGTAACAAGTTTCAGTCAAAATTTTATCTCTATGAGAACAGATAGTTAAATTTATGGAGAACAGAATCAGCAATGTAGATTATTGAAAGATTTCTTTAAGAATGCAGCATTTCTGTGTGACATCATGTCAAACAAAAACAACTTGAATATTTCTTTGCAAGGTAAAACTAAGTCTGTATATGATACGTGGCAAAACAACAACAAAACTAAGCATTTTGAGGAAAGCTACCTTTTTTCAAAATACTTCTTTTAAAGGAAATTTCAGGTGAACATTTTCCCCAGTTACCAAAGGTCATTGATGAGCAGGATGACATATAGGAATCATTTGAAGAATACACAGCTATTATAGACCTATTAATTGGAGAATACAATGAAAGGTTCACTGACTTTGAGAATCATAACATCATACTCAAATTAGCATTTCAGCCTCACGTAGTTGATGTTACCAAAGCACTTAAAGAACTACAGATAGAATTGACTCAGCCTTCACTAGATGACATTCCAAAGTCATTCTTTGATGCTAAGAAAGATCTAACGATACAAAAAAATGTAGAATACTCATGCCTGCCGCAACATGTCCCCAAAATGTTTTCTTGCTCTTCAACTACTTCTTGCTGTGAATCTACATTCTCCTGCCTAACCCAAACCAAGACACTCTTATGGTCACAGATAACTGATACCCATCTAGAGAATCAATTGAAACTGCAAACCCTCCATGATGACAACAAATATTCAAATAATTTCCAAAAAAAGCAGATACAACAAAGTCATTAAACTGTTAATTAGCTTTAAACTTAACAAACAGTTTTCATTTCTTGAAATTATTATAGTAGTTAGATCCTTATAAAATAATATGCATTTTTAAATACATCTAATTGAAGTTTCTTGAATCCAGCCTGATTTTATTATAGCTAAATTAACACAGCCTTCAAGGTTGAAAAGGTTCCTCATCCCTGTGCTAGATATAAAAAGACTTGTAGGACACAAATTCTTGATATCAATAACTTTACAATCCACTTGAAAAGTATCCATAAATATAAAAACACTGCACGTAGGTAAAATTGTCAAATGAGTCATATAGTGAATAACAGGGATCATAGTTTAGGGGAGGGAGCAGTGTATGAGGACCTAACTAATTAAGGAAGACTTCACTCAGTCTTAGTATCTATTGAATGAATTAATAAAATACATGTCTTCGGATCTGAGTACAGCTTTCAGGGGTGCCATCACACTTTTTCCCAACCTACCAAATATGTACAACACGTACTCCGATAAGACACTTCTGCCTCCTGGGAGCCCCTCCTTCAGCTGCCAATCCCCTTCTGGTTTTCCAACAGAAGCCTGGGGCCATTTATCTTCTTCGGCCATTGATCATTTAACCCACCAGCATCTATGTTATAGAATATGAGGGTCAAACCTGTTAAGAATGTTTCTGAATGAACTTGTCCTTTGGATGGAACAAACTCACTTTTTCTAACTCAAAGATCTCTACCAGCCCCCTTTTTGTATACTTGGAAAGGTTATAACTCTAGGGAAGCCTATGAACTTGTCTATGTTCCTATGGAGTCTCAGCTGTAAGCCATAACTGAAAATTTGCAGGTTCTCAGAGAAAATAACTTCCTTGGATATATCTGAACACATTATTCCTAAAAGAATAAAACCTACCCCCCTCACACACAACATCATTGTCATCTTAGCCACCTCCAGATAGATACTGAAGAGGATGAGGACCCTAGGCCAAGAATTTATAATAGTACATTCATTACTGGAGCAGTAACTCAAAGATTTTCTTCATGTAGCTAAAGGAAGAGTCATGAATTTAGTAGATATAACTTAGCCTTGGGTCCAATTCTTATTTATGGCAGTTCCAGAAAGAGCTCTATTATAGGAGCAGGAGATTAAAATTGGAGCCCTCACACACTGCTAGTGGCAATGTAAAATGTTGCAGCTATGTGGAAGAGTTTGGCAGTTCCTCAAAAAGATAAACACAGAATTAATACATGAACCAACAGTTCCACTCCTAAGTATATACACAAAATTGAAAACAAAGACTCAATTGCTCATATGCCAATGTTCACTGAAGGATTATTTACAATAATCAAAGGGAGGAAACCAACCAGGTGTCCATCAACCAGTAAGTGGATAAACAGTACACGAAATATCCAAACAATGGAGTACAGTTCAGCCTTAAAACAGAATGAGTTCTGGTATGTGCTACAACATGAATGAATCAAGAAATTATTATGCTGAGCGAAAGAAGCCAGACACAAAAGGAAAAGTATTGTATGATTCAACTTATATAAAATATCTAGAACAGGCAAATTCATAGAGACAGAAATTAGATTAAAAGTTACCAGGCAGAGAGAAAAGGAATGCTTATACACTGTTGGTGTGACTACAAATTTGTACAACTCTATAAAAAACAGTATGGAGATTCCTCAAAGAAGTAAAAGTAGATCCACAATTCAATCCAACATTTCCATTATTGGGCATCTGCCCAAAGGGGGTAAAAAAGACTTTTCTTTAAAAAGATATCTGTACTCAAATGTTTACTGCAGCACAATTCACAATTGCAAAGATGTGGAATCAACCCAAGTGCCCATCAATTTATGAGTGGATTAATAAAATGTGAAATATACATACACACACACATACACACACACCCCCATACCATGAAGTACTACTCAACTATAAAAAAGATGGTTTTGCAACAATCTGGATGGAACTGGAGACCATTCTCCTAAGAAAAGTATTTCAAGAGCGAAAAAAATCAAAAGAGAAATATTTTAAGAGCGAAAAACACATGTACTCACCATTGAACTGGAACTTACAGATGAGAACACATGTGCACAGAGGGAGGTAAAATTCAGTGGAAATCAAGGGTGTGGAGGCTGGTGCAATGAGGAGGGAAGAGCCAAAAATCTACCTTATGGGTACAATGAACACTATTTGGGTAATGGACACACACACCTATAGCTGGGACTCAACCATCACAAAGCAATCCACATAACATAAAACATTTGTACCCCCCTAATATTTTGAAATTAAAAAAAAAAAAAAAAACCTTAACAGGACCGGGAGAAAGGGGAATTAAGAGTTATTGTTTAATGGATACAGAGTTTCTGTTTGGGACAATGAATAAGTTTTAGGCATAGATAGTGGTAATAGCTGCATAAGATGCAAATGTAGGCTCAGCGCCTGTAGCTCAGTGGCTTAGGCACCAGCCACAAACACCAGAGCTGGTGGGTTTGAATCTAGCCAGCACCTGCCAAACAACAATGCAACTATAACCAAAAAATAGCTGGGCGTTGTGGTGGGTGCCTATAGTCCCAGCTACTTGGGAGGCTGAGGCAAGAGAACTGCTTGAGCCTAAGCGTTGGACGTTGCTGTGAGCTGTGATGCCATGGCACTCTACCCAGGGCAACATGGTAAGACTCTGTCTGAAACAAACAAACAAAGATGTAAATGTAATTAATGATACTAAATTATACACTTAACAGTTAAATAGCAAATTTTATGCTGTACACACACAGCAAGACACAGAACACATACATATGTACATATGACCACAATGAGTAAAAAGTGACAGTGGGAGCAGAGCACAGTGGTTCACACCTCTAATCCCAGCACTTTGGGAGGCCAAGGCAAGAGGATCGCTTGAGATCAGGGGTTCAAGACCAGCCTGAGCAACATAGCAAGACCCCCATTTCTACAAAAAAAAAAAAAACAAACAGCTGATTGTTGTGGCATCTTCCTCAACAATGCTCCCTAGTTCCATCTAAAGCTGGAGGGATCACTTGAGCCCAGAAGTTGGAGGTTGCAGTGCTACCTGGGGTGACAGACAACAAACCCCCCAGTCCAGGACATATTCTTGTCTTCTCTCTCCAGTAAAAAGTGATCATTTGCACCTCCTGCTTCCATAATCAGCTCAACAGGAAGTCAACCCTAGTGAGGGCATCTGAGAACTCTGGCCGGATTGGTGGTGTGGGTGGCTTCCTTCAGGATATTGCCCTTCACTTTCTTTCTCCACCCCCCAACCTCCCTTAGGGAAGTAGCTTGTTTGTCAAACAATTTAGTAGAACATTTCAAAGGTCACAAGACAAAAGCAATTACCAGTACATCTTTGTTTGCAACTGCAGTTTTATTCCCACACAAAAATCTAGTCATAGAAGGTAGGGAATTGCCATGAATGCCATACACCATTCAGATTTAGCAGAAAGCCCACAAAAAAAGCACAAGATGGATGCACTCAGCAGCTACTGTTCCCTGGTGACTGGGAAAGAAAAGCAGAGCAGATCTAACAGTGTAGCTGAGTCTTTAGGGGGACAGGAATGTTCAGGGTCAAGGGGAAAACAACACGGATAGTATATGAGGGATGCTTTCATTGAGGCAGGGACATACCCATGCTGGCAGGAAGAGAGGCCCTAGCTTCCCTCCCCTTGCCCAACATGCCATCCCAACTGTGGAAAGTTTGCCCAGTGTGTGCCAAGCAGCAATGCACAGACACAATCCTAGCAGCAAGAGCACAGAAACATGGTCAGAGAAACGGGCAAAGCAATCTGGAAGTTATGGGTTGATTTTCAGACCCAGACACAAAGCCAGCTCAGACTTCTGAATTTTTCCATCCTTGTTCACATCGCAGTGACGCAAGAGAATCTCCCGGAACTTATCAAGGTCCACCCCGCTGATGCTGGGCTGAGGGTGACAAAAGTAACATGTCAGTAGCCAGGCCAATGGCAGTCTCGCCCTCTAACAACCTCCCTAAGCTCAGGGGGTGCCCTGCCTGCTGAGAGCACTGCAGAGCAGCCAGGTCACAGGGGAGAGCCTATCTCCTCATCCCACCAAATGCTGCCAAGTGTAAGTTTTCTGCCATCAGCTTTATTTCTCAGCATGTCCCTGCAGGCCAAAAAAAAAAAAAAAAAAAAACTCTATTTCACATCATTTCCCTGCAGTTCTTATAGAAAGCCTGCCTTATTAGCAACTGTAATAAAGACATTTTGCTTCAAAGTATAGAATCATGATCATAAATTCTGTCTTGCAGTACTGATGAGAGAAGACATATTTTATTATCTCCCTGTGGGAGGTTTCTGTGCCTCTAGTTTATAAAAAGTATGTAGTGAATGAAAATCTAACTAAAACATTATGTTATTGAGCTAGGGATATAAAATGTATTCAAAGAGATATTTTAGGGGCTGGGAAGGAATGTTAGGAATTCAGCTAGGCATGTTAGCTGGGAAAAGTTTGTGACCTTGCTGGGCAATTCAGTATGCATCAAGAGACCTGAATGCTACTACTGAAAATTGCATGTGTCACTGACAGACATACCACCTGAAGCCATTAGGGTCTCAGTCTTAATAAATAACAGTTTGTTTGTTTGTGGGGGGAGGGGGTTGCAGGTTGGGCTGGGGGTGTGCTTGAACTCACCACCCCCGGTTTATGGGGCCAATGTCCTGCTCCTTGAGCCACAGGTGCCACCCCTTAATAACAGTTTTGATAACAAGTCACCAATTTCATTGCAGGAAGTTCCTGATTTAAGGGCGCTGTATATGTTAACTGTGATCGTCAGAACAATCCTAAAAGCGTGTTATCTACTTGCAATGCAAATCTACAGATGAGTTAACTAAAGCACAGAGAGATTAATTAATCTGCTGGCACACAGCTGGCACATACTGAGAACCACAGGGAGGCTCCAGTATGCATCTCTTTATCACTACGCTGAATCATGACCTTTTAAGTAACAATGTCATTTTTTTCTCATTCATTTCATGGGAAAGTGTGAGGTAAAAATTGATTTTAAAATGCTTATCTGATTCCTGTAATACTGGCAATAGGGAGACCTCTGGGTCTGGCCCACTCTCCCCTGTTCTTGCCCACAGTAGGTGCTCAATTACATCTGTGGAATCAGTGAGTGACTGTCCTCAGATGCAGTCTTCATGTTTTTACTATATGTCCTCTCTTTTCTGTACATTCCACCTCTCTTAAAATAATGAAAGCGAGCGTTCAAAGCCTCTATTAACCAGTGCTTCCCAAATCTTCTCTGTGCTAGAGGCCTGGTACTATGTTCTGTTCTGTTTCCGACCACTAGAGGGACTGAATTAGTTTTGATGATAGTAAGTACATTTTCTTTTAGCTCATTTAGGATAACTATCTACCAATCAGAATATTTAATTCTCTAGAGCCTCATTCTCTAACTGTGCAAAGTTACAAAGTTTTCTCTGCTTCCACCTTGCCATTTACTGGCCACACAGATGCCTGAAAATATTGAGGTGACAGGCAGAAGCCAAGATGCTACTACTTAAGGCACCAGTCCAGGCCCATCCCAGCAAGCCTCTGTTTTTCTCCAAAAAATAATGATAATAAATCCCACATTCAGGACCAATTCTTTCCCCTGTTTATTGTCAATATCACCTGCCATTGCTTTTAAAAATGAAAATAAGGGATTATGTTGGTTTTTCCTTAGGATAATTTTACTAGGCAAATGAAAATGCCTGTTCAGATACCGGGGAAGTCTTCTAGAGAGTGCCATACCAAGTGGTTGTGCTGGCATTTAAGAAACTCAGGATGAACCTCTTAAGTTTTCCAGCTGTCTTCCTATCAACAGTTCCCACAATGCCCAATATTCTTCTTTTGTTAGATATTTACCCTTTTTTTTTTTTGAGACAGAGCCTCCAGCTGTCGCCATGGGTAGAGTGCCATGGCATCACAGCTCACAGCAACCTCCAACTCCTGGGCTCAAGTGAGTCTCCTGCCTCGGCCTCCCAAGTAGCTGGGACCACAGGCACCCACCACAACGTCCGGCTATTTTTTGGTTGCAGCCATCATTGTTGTTTGGTGGGCCTGGGCTGGATTTGAACCCGCCACCTTAGGTGTATGTGGCTGGCGCCTTAGCCACTTGAGCCACAGGCACCGAGCCGATATTCACCTTTTGGGGGTTACACTGCGTTCTCTTTGCCACCCATTCTCTCTTTTAAAAAATGCTTATCAGGCTGGGTGCAGTGACTCACACCTGTAATCCTAGCACTCCGGAGGCTAATGTGGGAGGATCCCTTAAGCTCAGGAGTGAGACCCCCTCTAACTGAAAATAGAAAAATTAACCAATCATTATGGATGAACCTGAAGTCCCAGCTATTCTGCAGGCTGAGGCAGGCGTATCACTTAAAACCAAGGGTTTGAGGTTACTATGAGTGAGGCTGATGCCATGGGACTATAGCCTGGACATAGAGTAAAACTTTCACCAAAAAAAGTTGCTTATCAGTCAAGGGATAATAGTATATTAAGTCACTAACATCCTAGTGAGAAAATACATATTGTGTATACCAGAAGCTTCTTTGATAGATAAATCTAGGTCAAAACAAAGTCACTGATTTTCAGGGTGGAAAGGAAGAAAAACAGGGTTGGAGAAAAGGACTTCACAGAAGGAAATGAGAAAGCATGCCTGCTCATTCACCAAAAGTTGGCTAGAATTTGACAATGGATGTCAGAAATTTTAAAAATTCTGGCACATTTTTAAAAGTGTGCAAACCACTTGACTTAGTAATTCTATTACCAGAAAAAGACTAGGTACAGAGAAAGACTTATACAAAAAGATATCATTATAGTGTTATTTTGAATCACAGACATAGAAAACAATCTACATTACTCACAGTAGAGGGATGTTTAAGTAAATTATGACCTAACCACAGGTAAAATATTATAATGGTCACTGAATGACCATTACTATTATTCTGTAACAGACAATATGTATTACAGTATATATACTTTATATAATACTGTATATTATATATAATGACTACTATTCAGTATAGTCTCAACTATATACAGAACATACATAGGAGAGAAAGCAGTTCATGGTGAGTCTATTCAAGTATAGAGGATATGTTTCTGTATTTTTTCTCCATTTTCAGATTTAGCTATGATATATTTATTATTTCTACAATTTAAAAAGTCAAAAGAAACATTTGTGCTCAGGGCGAGCTCTTTAGAGAAGCGCATTAGATTCAATCCTTTAGGTTAGCCAGCGTCCCCTCTTGTCAATCATCTTCCTGTCAATAACTTCAGGGAAGGCCTCAGGTCAGGGACCCTCATCACCCCTAGGCACACAAGGTCATCTCTGGCAGCCCATTTACTTGGCTTCCAATATTATTGTTCTTCCTCTTCTTGAAAGATTTTGCATATCTTGCCTTTCCCTCTCTAACTTAAGCTGTAGATTCTTGTGTTGGGTTTTATACTGTGCTGAGTTGCAGCCTCTTAAAAAATCTTAGGAGGAAATATTGTGCATATGTTCCACAATATTGGATTGTATACTTTAAATTGCACTATGAGGGGAGATGATGTGTTTCTTTGCTTCTTTTGTTTTCTTTTGTTTTGTTTGTGTGTGTGTGTATGTGCTCTTACTACAAAAGGACAAATGAAGAAAACAAAAAAGTAGGGACAGGGAGAAACCTTTGCAGGTGGTAGATAAATTTATGGCATTATACACGATTACGGTTTCATGGGTATATACTTATCGCCAAATGCATCAAATTGTATACAAAAGTACAGTTTTTTATGTCAACTATATATGAATAAATTGGCTTTTAAAAATTGTGTCTATTCCCTCGGGGACTTGCCATCTTGTCAGACTGACAGAGGACTTAGGTACCGTTTTTCAGAGCTTGGGGAATTGGGTATTTTGGTAACCATATAATCTTGTTAATTCAGAGCCATCATATGCATCATATATGGTTTTTAAATAAATAAAAGACTATGAAATAAGCTTATTTCAGGGTTATTACTGCAAACATCAAGGACCTCGACCCAGGACTATAAATGTAGAAACTGGGCCATCTCCCTGCTGACTCCTTCATTATTCTCTGATACCTGCTTTCAAAATAAATTTCAGATATTGACTTGTTTACTTTTCTCATGGAGCTTTCTTATAAAATGAAAAAAAAGTCACAAGAGAAAATTCTTTGTAAAGCCAAGAATTCCAATTAATGATCATTCCCTTGGCTACATTCATCAAATTATATCTGGATATTTGTAAAGACTGAAAGACTAAGAAAGATTCAATAAAGACTGGAAAAGACAGGATAAAGTTATACACCTTCAATTATCTGGTGTCAGAGGAGAATCAACTACTGTGTACATACATTTTAGCTCAACAAATCATCTGGAGAACCCTGATAAATTACTTTTGTATTACTGACCACAATCTGACCCAGTCCTTAGAAACTAGCTCTGTCTCAAATTGGCGGCTGCACCAGCAACTCCTCAGAAACAGAAAGGCAAGGACATAGGGTTGGGGATCTACTGATTTCCCATGGAGGTGATATGAGTCCATTAAAGAGTGTGGTTGGCCTTCGTATCCCACTAATATTCTTGACCGGTCTAGAACTTTTCCCTTCTTTTAATTTTCTCTGGGAAAAAAATGTCTCATCTACTATGTTGTTGGTTTGGATTTTACTTTCATCATCTCCTCTTGACCTTTGGAAACCATTGTCAAATTCAGGGACAACTGAAAGGCAGAACCATTGAAAATTTTTAAGATCATCAGATTCAAAAGTGATGATTTTCAAGGGGGGATCCAGCAAAATTACACTGGATATAGATATATGGGGTTTCTCTTTTAAAAAATGGAAGTAGCAAAGATCTAACAAAAGTTGAGAGCTCTATCAGTTCCCAGATTAATTTGTGATATAGTCATAACAACAGCTAATATTTATTAAGTTCTTAATAATAATTTACTACTATAGATAATATTAGTGAAGTAGCTCAATACTAATTGCCTTATGAAGATTTTCTCTTATAATTTTCAAGAAAACATTATGGGGATAGAATCTATAATAATTCTTGTCTTCTAGATGAGGAAACTGAGGTTTGGAGATGCCAAGTGATTTGCCTAAGTCACATTGCCAGTCAGTGTTACAACCAGGCCTAGAACCCAGGGTGATCAGCCTGGAACCTGAATTCTTAGCTTGAAGCTCTCATAAGCTTCTTGACCTTTACTTGCCTTTATTTTTAATATTTTTCTACAATATTCAGCAGTAATTTTATAATCAGAAAAGAAAGCAAAATTTTTTAAATTATGAATTATAAAATATGCCAGTTAATCGCCATCTGACATAGTTATGTCTATCTTTTAGAAGCTCTCTTTGGCACTGGCTTCTGTTGAGACAGAGCTAGTTTCGAAGGACTGGGTCAGATTGTGGTCAGTAATACAAAAGTAATTTATCAAGGTTCTCCAGATGATTTGTTGAGCTAAAATTTATGTACACAGTAGTTGATTCTCCTCTGACACCAGATAATTGAAGGTGTATAACTTTATCGTGTCTTTTCCAGTCTTTATTATTTTGAACAGGATTATCTAGTAGAATGGCATGGCCATGTGTTGAGCTGCCATTTCCTTTTCTGAATCCATTTCTGAAGCTCAGAAATAAAGATCACAGCAGCTTTATTCTAATGAAATAACAAAGACCATTATTTTTGGAAATCATGCTATATCCTAGGGTTTGTGATAGATGTCTGTGTTATTCCTAGTCTTCTCACAGCAGTGGGAAACAGATGTTAATATTACTGTATTCATTTTGGGGGGTGATATGACAGGTATCAGAGAGTTTGAGTAACTTGCCCACCAACATACAGTTAATAAGTGACTGGTATGGAATTAAAGCACAGATCTGTTAAGAGTCCAAAGCACTATCTACCATTTTATAGTGCCTCACCTGCAAAAAAACCTTTTTTTTTATTAAATCATAGCTGTGTACGTTAATGCAATCATGGGGTACAATATGCTGATTTTATATACAATTTGAAATATTTTCCTCAAACTGGGTAACATATCCTTTATAGGATTTTTCTTAGTTATTATGTTAAGACATTTATATTTTACACCTAGTAAATTTGACAGGCACCCTTGTAAGATGAACCATAGGTGTGGTCCCACCAATTACTCTCCCTCCACCCATCCTCCCCCCTCCCCTCCCCTCCCTCTCCCCTTTCTCCTTCTTCTTGGGCTATAATTGGGTTATACAAGGAAGAAAAGAGAACAAAAATGAGGTTATAAAAGAGAAGAGCTTGGGTGGCGCCTGTGGCTCAAAGGGGTAGGGCGCTGGCCCATATACTGGAGGTGGTGGGTTCAAGCCCAGCCCCGCCCAAAAACTGCAATAAAAAAAGAGAGAGAGAGAGAGAGCAACCACCACAACTATGGCAGCCCCTCTGGAAACCACTGTTCCAAATTCTGGGCTTTCGATGGATTCTAATTCAAGAGGATCCCAATCTCTCAGCCCTGACTGGCTGCCTCACAAACCTGAGGAAGATATGGGATACCAGAAAAAGTTTTCAACAACAAATCATACATCAGCCCTTCCAAAAAAGTGTGTTTCCCACAAGTTTGAGATAAGACTAAAGAAAAGGGATAGCAAAGCAGGACACCTGCTCCAGCAGTGAATACACCCTCATTGCTGGGCTGTATGTGCAGATCATGGAGAAGCAGAAGGCCAGGCTCCCTGCCTGAGTGTACATGATCTGAAGCCCCCAGGCTCTACACTCAGCAGTACTGGCCCCAGCTCCACTGCACAGAGGTGGCCAGGCAGCTCTCAAAAACAGGCTTGCTGTCCCATTCTTTCTATCAAAAGCATATTAAAACTCCAATTTGGCGAGTCTTTCTGCCACGCTACTTTAATATCCCATAGATAATTGCCCAGTTTCTATTACAGGAAGCATTCTGGCATTAAATACATAATGAGTAAAATGGAATTTGCCTTTAGCAATCAACATAAAATGTAATACCACTATGATACCCATCAATTATTCTGGCTGTGCAAATGCCTGTGAAGTCTCCAAAAGGAGCAACAAGTGAAGGGAGAAATGAAGAGGCAAAGGACCAGTTGAGATGAGAATAACAGAAGTTAGGAGTCACAGAAGTCATCTCAATCACCCTGATTAGACATCAGAAAGAAACTTGTCCATGCTTGCTCAAGTACAGTATTTGAACTTCCTAAGGATTTATGCAAAAATCAATATCTGAACATTTTTCTGTTGCAAGGCTTCATAGTCCCAATCAGATTTTCAAAGAGGTCTGGAACTCCAAAGATAACTAATAATTGCTACTCTAATTTTTTGGCATCTGGGCCAACCAGTACATAATTGTTTGTCCTTAGCAAACTTTTTTAAATTCCCCCAAAACAGAAGACTACTAAATTAATTACTTACATTGTTCCATGGAAAGGGAAAGTTGGAAATTATCTATTTAGTTGGATTATACAGACAGTCACTACAGTTCACAGGGTCTCAAAGGAAATTGCTTTTTAAAAACATTTTCTACCCTACAGCAGATCGCTATATGATGTAAATATAATCTAAATTGCATCAGCCTCGGGAATGTCTTAATAGGTAAGTATCTATCTTAGGCTAGGTGTGAGAGAAACCCCTTGGCAAAAAAAATTAGAACCCTGAAGATGAGATTTAGTATATAAAATTAAATTAAAATTTGTTATTATAATAACTGAGTTCAGGAAAAAGAAGAACTTTTGGTAACCATAATATAAAGCAGTAAGATATTCAGTGGCATTGTAGTGCTTTGGTAAAATAGACAACCTTAACGTGATGGTAAAAAGATGCTTCTATGGCATTTTCATGTAATTTAAACTACAAACAATCTAAAGAAAGCAAGGGAGATTTGACGGGTTTCATAGAAGTTCAAAGGTTATAAAATAGACTACATCCCTAGATTTTTCTCTCTAACCTTCAGTCCCACTGGTTCCCACAAATGAAAAATGGGATCAATCAAAATGGCACCCCCAATTCATGATGAAAATTATCTACACAGCTTCATGAAATCACCTGGACAAGCTCCATCATGTCTTTGACAAACCCATCCACTTCTGGGCCTTCTAGGGCTCCTGTTTTACTCTGAAAGACAAAAGATTCAATCACCCAAGTATATTTTCTTAAGTCAAAAGGCTAAAGAGTAAATTAGGCAAATAGACCAAATTAGTATTCTTGTGTAACTGTTAACAGATTTAGAAACGGTATGTTTCACTTTATGTTCTCCATGCAGGACGTGAATGTTCCACATGAATTAAAATAACTCATTGGAAATAATTCCATGTAGCCAAAAGGAGAAGCAGGAGTTTTCAGTTCTTTGGCTCTTGCAAATAGCACTAACATGACATATATTTTTCTTGCTTCACAGATACTAGGCTTTGTTCAGAATTATTAATTATACATCATATTGATCCTTTGAAGGACAGGTTGAAATTTTTTTTATTTTGCTTTATGATTTAGCAATGACTTGGTGATTATTTAAATATAGATTTTAAATCAAGGGAGACCACATTGAATGAGCATATCAGAATTATGATTTAGTCTGTGTATAAGACTCTTTCTTTTTTCCAACCATTTTATAACCCAGGCAGGCATTTTGTAAACAAAATACAGTACATATTAAGTTTCTTCTCCTAACTTCCACTTATCATAGCTTATCTACTCTCTCTCTCCTTTTTTTTTTTTTTGAGATAGAATTTTACTCTGTTGCTCCAGGCTAAAAAGTACCCTCTGTTCCTCCAGGCTAAAAGTACCCTACCTCCCAGCAACCTCAAACTCCTGGGTTCAAGAGATCTTCTAGTCTCAGCATCCTGTATAGCTAGAACTACAGGTATCCACCACAAAATGTCCAGCTAATTTGTTTTATTTACAAGGTCTTGCTATTGCTCAGGCTGGTCTGGAACGTCTAAGCTCAAGCAATCCTCTTGCCTCAGCCTCTCAGAGTGGCCCTCTTCATGTTTTCTTAATTCTGAACCTTTAACATAATATTCAAAAAATTCCACTCCGTTAGTGTATTATCCAAACACAGTAGTTGCTATCTGATAGGCACTCTCATAAATGTTTTATAAACCTGAGTAATTTAATTTTCATAGGAACCCCATGAGGTAATATTATTATCATCCTTATCACCCTAATTTTACACATAAGGGAAACAAAGCACAAGGAGGTTAAGGAACTGCCCAAGGTCAATTGGCTAATAAGCCAAAATTCAAACCTAATGGTCACAGAGGCCATGTGTTTAATCACCTTATGCTACACTGCCTCTCCCAAATGAGACTCTTCTGCTCAGAATATGACACATAGATATTCAATCTGATTAGTTTCAGGGAGACATATGACCTTTCTCAGCTTTCTGCTCTTCTTCCTTCCTACATTATTCTACCATGTCCTTAAGAAATTCTCTTTGCCATACTTTTTACTTTAGAATTATTATTGTCTTCCTTCTGGAGAAGGATCAAATAATTGGTCTTATAAGAAAAATAGTTTTGGCTCGGCGCCTGTGGCTCAAGCGGCTAAGGCGCCAGCCACATACACCTAAGGTGGCGGGTTCGAATCCC
>NW_003852424.1:17981178-18011700 GCF_000181295.1 Otolemur garnettii | reverse complement strand
GGGGGGGGGGGTGCTTGTCTTGTTTTGTTTTGTTTTTTACATAACTATTATAATGGACTTTAGTCCAATAAGAAGGAGAAAATTTTCTTACTTTGACCCAAGAAGGAAAAAAAACTGTAATTTTATTCTCTTTAAACCATAGATACTCCTTTGGTTATTTTTACTTAATTCTCTGAAGCTATATAGAGAAGCAGAGGGTACTTTGACCTAGCAACACGCAAGTGAGATTACTGTTCATCACATAATTTGGGGTCTGTTGGTAGGATGACCCCACATAGGAGCTAGATAAGCTTCCTACCCAAAGATGGCCAGCACAATATAAAGAGGCATACTTACAACATCATAGTGGGCAAAGATCTTCTCAAAGTCCCTCTTCCTTTCTTCAGTAGAACAAGCCTATTTATGGATAAAAACATCCAGTTGTACTCTTCTTTCAGGGTCCTGGGTAACTTTTATAAACTTTGAGTCAATGACCCTTAAGATCCCTGGATTCCACTGAGAGCCTTGTCTATCTCTAAATAAGTTTAAAGGTAGGATAAATAGAGACTCGCATTTTTTCCTCTCCTTCTCAAATTCATAGAGAAAGATAAAAGACATAAACCGATAGAGAGAATGGCGCACTTACATCCATTTTAAATTGGAGGAGGAAGTTTTCCTGAAGAGCCAGAATCCTAAATGAAAAAAATAAAAAATTCACATAATAATATATCAGCTCTCAGTTACAAATAAACTTACAGCTTTGGTATGTGGAAAGGACAGGCAATTTCCACATTATCCTGAAGAGTAGAATAGGTGCTGGAAACACAGGAATTCTTTCATCACAAAAACAAAGAAATTAATTGGGAAAGATTCATAAGGATTAGTAAACACCGCAGAGAGACTTTCAAAAATTCATCTTGTTAGAAAATGATGGAGTACAGTCTTCTGAAAATTCTCTCCATCAAAAAAGCAATAAGAAAACTGAGGGGGAAATGTCAGAATAACTTTTTCAGAACTCTGGAAAATAGTCTTACAACAAACTAGGGAATGTTTATTCTGAAGAAACAGATGAATCTTGGTAAGAGCAATGAATATTGTGGCATTTAACTTACCTCAACACACACATAAAATCTGTCAGCAAAGACTGGGAGATTTATTTGTTTCAGGCATTTAAGAAAATCTCTGTGTACTTATGAACTAACCATCAAGATACCAAGCAGATACATCAGAGGACATATGTGACAAAGAATACAAACCTTATACAATTAGTTTAGAAAAATCAATAAACAAATAAACAGCAACAAAATCATCAACAATAATAAACAAGTCCTATACCAAATTCTCAAGGGAGTCCTTTAGGCTGAAATGGAGGGGCTCCTAGACAATAACTTGAATTTACATGAAAAAATAAAGAGGCAGCTCTGCGCCTGTGGCTCAAGTGGCTAAGGCACCAGCCACATACACCTAAGGTGGCGGGTTTGAATCCTCAGACTGGGCCCGCCAAACAACAATGATGGCTGCAACCAAAAAATGGCCAGGCGCTGTGGTGGGGGCCTGTAGTCCCAGCTACTTGGGAGGCTGAGGCAGGAGACTTGCTTGAGCCCAGAAGTTGAAGGTTGCTGTGAGCATGATGCCATGGCACTCTACCCAGGGGGATAGCTTGAGGCTCCGTCTCAAAAAAAAAAAAAAGAAAGAAAAAATAAAGAGGGGGGAATGGGTGGAGGGAGGGGGATTCGAGGGTTCACTTCTGTGGTTCATCTTACAAGGGTACAAGTGAATTGTTCTATGAGCAGGATATGAACGCTTTAACACAATAACTAAGAAAATTGAGTGAAGGCTGTATTAACCAGTTTGATGGAAGTGTTTCAGATTGTTTGTGAAAACACCACACTGTACCCCAAAAGTGCATTAATGTACACAGTTACTATTCAATAAAAAAATAAAATAAAATATCTTTTTGAAAATATAAAAACAAGAAAAAGAAAAAATAAAGAACACCAGTAGAAATAAACATATAAATAAACATGAAAAACAACATAAATGTATTGAGTTTGTAATTTTTTTGCTATCTGATTTAAAAGACAACTTCATAAAACAATAATTAAAAATATGTGTCATTGAGCACACAAAGTATTAAGATATGATTTTAACCACATAAAGGAGAAGGGAAGGATTTGAAACTCCTTAAAAGTGAAGTTTTGGTATAATATTGAAATTAAGTTGTTATTAAACCAAAATCACATTTATTCTAAATTAAGATGTTAATTGTAATCTGCCAGGCAACCACTAAGAAAATAACTCAAAAAACATAAGAGAAATAATAAGTGAATTACAATAGTATACTAGAAAATATATATTTAACACAGAAAAGACAATAAAGGAGGATTAGAGGAACAAAAAAGAGAAAACCAATCCTACCTTATCAATAATGACATAAAACACATGTAAGTTAAATATTCCACCAAAAGTAGAGATTGGAAGAATAGAAAAAAACAAGTAAAACTATATTTACAGATGATACAATCTTATATGTAGAAAATCCTAAGGACTCAAATAAAAAAGTACTAAAGCTAATGAAAAAAAATAGCAAGTTTACACACTATAAGTCAACATACAAAATTCAATTGTACTTGTATACACTAGCAATGACCAAACTAAAAACAGAATAAAGAATACCATTCTCCTTAAAATATCAAAAATAATAAAATGCTTAATAAATCTAACGGAGGTGCAACTCATAGATTGAAGACCACAAAACATTGTTAAAAGAAATGAAAGAAGACCTAAGTAAATGGAAAGACATCTCATGTTCATATACAGGGAGACTGAATATTGTTAAGATGAATACATTCTCCAAATTAACCTACAGATTCAAAACAATCCTCATCAAAATCTAAGTTGGCTTTTTTGCAGAAATTGACAGTCCAATCCTAAAATTGACATGCATAAGCAAATGATGCAAAATAGCAATAATAATCTCAAAATTATTGGAAAAAACAGAGTTGGAAAGCTCACACTTTTGATTTAAAACCTTACTTACAAATCTATAGAATCAAGAAAGTGTGGTACTTTCATAAAATAGACATGTAGATAAATGGAATAGAATTGAGAGTCTGGGAATAAACTGATATGGTCAATTGTGGTCAATGAATTTTCTGCAAGGCTGTCAAGACTATTTAGTAAGGAAAGAATAGTCTTTTCAATAAATAGTGTTGAGACAAGTAGACATCCACATACAAAAGAATAAAATTGGACCTCCACCTTATACCATATAAAAAATTAACATGAAATGGATCATAGGCCAAAACTTAAAACAGAAACTATAAAACTTTTAGAAGGAAACATGGAGCCAGGCACAATGGCTCATGCCTGTAATCCTAGAACTCCAAGAGGCCAAGGCAGGTGGATCATCTGAGCTCAGGAGTTGGAGATCCATCTCTATTAAAAATAGAAAACCTAGATGGGCTTTGTGGCTGGTGCCTATAGTCCCAGCTACTAGGGAAGCAGAAGCAAGAGAATCGCTTGAGCCCAAGAGTTTGAAGTTGCTGTGCGCTCTCACACCATAGCATTCTACCCAGGGCAACAGAGTGAGACTGTCTCAAAAAAAAAAAAAAAAGAAAGAAAGAAAAGAAGAAAAAAGTCAACATGTGGGTAAATCTCCACTTTGGCAATGGCTTCCTAGATATGATACAACCAAAACTAACTGGAGTTCATGAAAACCAGAAACTTTTGTACTTCAAAGTATACCATCAAGAAAATGAAAATACAACTCATAACAGAGAAAAATGCATTTGTGGATTATATATCTGGATATTAGACTAAACTATTTGGTCAACCCATCCAGAATATATATAAAGAATTCTTACAGCTCAAAATAAAGAGACAAATAACCTAATTTCTTAAATGGGCAAAGGATCTGAACAGGCATTTTTATAAAGAAGATTATAAAAATGACCAGTAAACACATAAGAGTATAAGTATGCTTAAAATCATTAGCTACTAGGAAAATATAAATCAAAACTGCAATGAGATATCACTTCACATCCACTAGGATAAGCTTTAATCAAAATATGCAAAAAATAGCAAGTGCTAATTAAAATGTAGAGAAATTGCAACTCTCTCTTACATTGTTAGTGAGACTATAAAATGGTTTAGCCACTTTAGAAAATAGTATTACAGTTCCTTAGAAAACTAAACATAGAATTACCATATGAACCAACAATTCCAACCCTAGGTACATAACCAAGAGAATCAAAAACATATATTCACACAAAAACTTGAGTAGATAAGTTCACAGCAGCATTATTCATAATATCCAAAAAGTGGAAACAACCCAAATGTTTATCAAGTGAGGAATAAATAAAATGTGGTATATGTGTATAATGGAATATTCAGCCACAAAATGGGATAAAGTATGGATTATATCACAACATGAATGAACCTTGAAAACATTATGCTTAGTGAAATAGCCAGACACAAAAAGTACATACTGTATGATTTCATTTATATGAAATTCCTAGAATAAACAAATTAATAGAATTAGAAAGTAAATTAGTGGTTGTCAGGAGGTTGTAGATGAGAGAAGGGAGTAGCTGCTAATGGAACGGGAACTGGGTATCCATCTGGCATATTGAAAGGTTCTGGAATTAGATGCTGGTGATAATTGGACAACTTTATAAGTATAAGGAAATTACTGAATTTTACACATTGACTGCCACACTAGAAAAATTGGGGGGAGGCACAGTGTTTTATTAGGTCAAGCACATTAACTGTCATGTAAGTTGTATTAGACTCACACTAGTTTTGAGCCTGCAGCCTGACAAAGTTTATATAACTCACATGTCTCTTGACCTAATAAAGCTATGGCCCCAAAGACAAAAATTTTTTCTAATGTGGCAATGTGCAAGAGAGGTGTGATCTATATATTCTTTACAAGGTTCCAGGCTAAAATTAACATTCATTAAATACAAGTCACATGGAAGTTAATGTTAAAAGAGTATATTTGGGCTTGGTGCCCCTAGCTCAGTGGTTAGGGTACCAGCCACATACACCAAGACTGGTGGGTTCCAATCCAGTCTAAACAACAATGACAACTGCAACAAAAAATAGCTGGGCATTGTGGCAGGTGCCTGTAGTCCCAGCTACTTGGGAGGCTGAGGGAAGAGAATCACTTAAGCCCAAGAGTCTGAGGTTGCTGTGAGCTGTGACATCACGGCACTCTACCAAGGGTGACATAGTGAGACTCTGTCTCAAGGGAAAAAAGGGTAAATTTTATGGCATGTAAATTATATATCAATTTTTTAATCATCTTATTTTTATTTTAGAAAGCAAATGTATTTCCATCTCTTTTCTGTTTTAATGGAATTAAGTTTGGTTTCAATAGACTTAAAAACATTGGACTCATGCTATATTCATAATCATAGGTGTATATAAAAAGAAAAGTAGAAAAAAAATAATACCAGTATAGGCTTTGAAAAATTTTGGTCCTCTAAATGCCCATGGTGGAGAGAATGTGAGCCAATTAGAAGATAAAAATCCTGAGAGTCTGCAAGCAATACTGTCCATATTATTTGTTCACACCAGGCAACCTAAAACCATGTTGCCAACTCAGAAGACATACACTTGGGAGGAGCTTTTATAGGGAGTAACTGGGTTGCATTTCAGAGCTAAAATTAGAGAAAGAAAATTCCGAAGTATAACTGTTTTAAGAACTCTTTGTTTCCAGTAATGTAGTAACAAATTGCCACAAATGCAGTGGATTCAATAAATTGCATTAATTTATAGCACTAGAAGTCAAAGTCTGAAATAGATCTTAGTGGGCAAAAATCAAGATATCAACAGGACTACATACTTTTTGGAGACTTTAGGGGAGAACCACTTGCCTTGCCTTTTCAGCTTCTATAAACTGCCTACATTCTTTGGCTTGTGGCTCCTTCTTCCACTCAAAGCTAGCAGCATGCATTTTCAAATCCTGGACGTTCAGAGGAGCAAAATTTTCCAAAACATGTATGTAGTAGTTATATTAAGATATTTTCAAATCTCTCTCTGACCTCTGTCTTCCTCTTCCATATTTAAAGGACCCTTATGATTATATTGAGCCCACTCAGATAAATCAGAATAACCTATTTTAAGGTGCATTGATTAGCAACCTTAGTTCTATCTGAAACTTTAATTCATTCTTGCTCTATAATGTTCTCTGATCCCAGGTATTAGGATATAGACACCATTTTTCTACTTACCACAAGTATCATTTTCAAATTCCATAGCAAATTGGTTTTGAAATACACTTGGCTTTCAGTGTCTACAGGTTCTGCAGGACTATGGGACTTCAGCATCTGTAAATGTTAATATTTGCAGGGCTCCTGCCTGAAGCAAATCTCCCAAAGATACTGAGGGATAACTATACTGTACTATTTTTGCAAAGGTACTGCCTTCCATCTTTATTCAGTTCCACTTCAACTTCTTGAATCCACTACTACCCATCAACTCTTCCTATATAACACTCCACTGGGTGAGAAGTTATTCAAGAGGTTAAAGCATAGTTCCTCTCCTACAGGCATGGTCACAGCAGTTCCATCTCTGTGAGGTGTATGGATGTATGCAGGGAGGCTTTTTAGTTGTCATAGTGATAGAGAAAACACAACTGGCACTTTGTACATAACAGCAGGGATGGGCTCAGCACCTGTAGCTCAAGCGGCTAGGGCACTAGCCACATACACCAGAGCTGGTAGGTTCGAATCCAGCCCAGGCCTGCCCAACAACAACAACTACAACCAAAAAATAGCCAGGCATTGTGGCGGGCTCCTGTAATACCAGCTACTTGAGAGGCTGAGGCAAGAGAATCGCTTAAGCCCAGGAGTTGCAGGTTGCTGTGAACTGTGATGCCACAGGACTCTACCCAGGATGACAGCTAGAGGCTCTGTCTCAAAAAAGAAGAATAGGGATGCTAGATGTCCCATATTACATGGAAATTTCCACAGAATTAAGAATTATTCCATGTCTCACTTGATTTTTCAAGTGCCCAGTGGGGGTAATCATGTATGTAAAAGCCCTGTTTGTAATTACTTGACCCTGTAACTGAATTCTTATTTACATAAAAATTCATAGTATTTTTGTAAGGCATACACAATTTACTAATTACATATATATTCCATATGGCATGCCGAATTGTGTTAGTTGAAGGATAAATGTACTTTGTTTAGTTTGAAACTCTATCAAGACTTTTTATTATTTTATAAAATTATATCAACAGCGACTGAGCTCCTGATATACAAGTTGCCAAAAGGCTGTATTTGTATCAGTCAGTGTCTGAGCTGCCCTCTTATTTATGGTAATTCTACACAGAGGCTGGCATCTGACTACTTCTGACTACTTTATATGGCTTGACTGTGGTTGTTTCCAACCATTTATACATGGAAACATACCTTTTTTTTTTTGCAGTTTTTGGCCGGGGCTGGGCCTGAACCACTACCTCTGGCGGTGCCCCACTCCCTTGAGTCACAGGTGCCGCCCTATATTATTATTAATAGTTTATTATTAACCACTTTCCTTTTGTTTCTCCTTTACATGTGATAGCCTGTGCATTAATATTAGCTATTTTAGTATTATGTGCTTGGTTAGGTCATATTGCCTATGGACTTTATCTCAGTAGTAGACAAGAATGTTGGGACCAAGAGAGCAGAAAGCAGCTGCTCTGGGCCTTCTTCAATGATAGGGACCCTCTCCAGCCTTTAAGGACTCTCAATGCTCTTCAACTCTCACTATCTCTGAGAAGTACACAGTTGAGTCAGGCCACCAGGTGGATGGCCAGCTCTGTTTCCACCCAGATCATCATCTTTTGAATTCATCCTTTGGATGCTTTGGGTTTTCTTCTTAGGACCGGCTCTCTCATGCAGCTCTCTGACCTTTACTTGAGATGAACTCTGCTCCAATTAGCCTAGAGAACCAGGTGGGATCCAGAGTGCATAGGCACAACTATGGGCTGACATCCCTTCTGCCCTAGGCCTATGGGAGAAAAACTTTTGTCCCTCTTTGGCTGGTTTCTCAGGGGCTCTTCTTTATCAATATGGCCAAAATTAGGACAAAAGTCCCAGGTAAAGTAGCCAAAAAGGACTCATAGACTGCACACAGTTCCTATGAGACCCAGATAGAGAACTATCTAGTGGGGGAGGGGGTCAACAATGTCATAGTAATTACTGAGGAGAGATTTTTCCTGGTCTATCTCTTTCATAGATAACTGCCATACCTTGGCAGAGATAGATGCCAAGGAAACCACTGGCACAGCCTTTAGTGATTCTAGACTCAGGTTACGATTCACTAAGAGACAAAACTAAGTTCTGCCTGCGACTTTGTTGAGTTAACTTCTTGTCATGGAATATGCCCTTAGCCCTTGGAATTCTCTACCAGCTACCCCTGCTGCTCCCAGCCTGAAACTGCTGCCCTATCACTGTTCAGCTTACAATCGCCACCAGCCCAACCTCAAGCACCTGGCTGGTGGCAGTTGGGTTTTATCTACGTGTTCTGGATCCAATGATCTGACTGCATGCTGTTGGAGGTGAGCTAGCCTTAACAAAACATACTGTCTCACCAATCACATGTTACATCAGACTCACAGACAACGCTTTTGAAGACACTGGGCCACTTCTGCTCTTATCTTGTCCTCCTATGATTCCAGCCTTCAGGCACATGGTGCCTCTCTGAGGATACACCACACAGAATACTACAGAATGCACCTGGAGTCAGGCTCAGTTGTCCCGTGTCCTGAACTCACTGCTCAACATTTGTGAAACCAGTGAATGAGATTCAGGACTTTATTGTTATGAGATCATGATGCGAGGTCCATGAATGTCTGGCCTTTGAGGGTAGTGTCTTTGCATGACTCATCCATAAAATTTTGTGTAAAGATTATATGTTGTGCATTTTCAAGAGAAGAGCTTTCATTATTTTCACAAAAGGATCCATTACCCCAAAAGTTTCAGAACTAGTGTGGTTTTTTAAGCTGTGTCTATTCTTTTGGACGTCAGGTGAAACTTGATTTCCAGTTTCAAAAGGAAGTATATATCACAAAACTCCTAGGAAGGTGTTTCTGAATCTATAACATCATTTCCATGTCACTCACCTTGCCAAGTCATTAAGATCCAACCGACCATCTTTATTTTTGTCAAAGATCTTCATCTGAAATGCAGAAGGAGAAATGGTTATAAGAAATGCTTGTGAAAGAAATTCATTTTGAAAGTTATTAAAGCATTTTTCTATTTCGCCCTTCTGATTGCCTATTTGCTTAAATTGGCTAAGGAACCCATCTGCCTGGGGGCAAATTAGTATTTGCTGCATAAGGAATTGCCGGTCAACTTTTCACTTGGTGTGAGTCATAGTAACTAAACCTCTTCATTCTTAGAGACTTAACACAACACTAGTTTATTTCTCACTCATGTAATATAAGTATCAAGGGTTGGCAGAAGTTTCACTCCGTGTTGTCTACACTCCAGGACATGAAGTTACAAAGTAGCTACTACTATCTGGCAACATTCCTGGTTGCCATGGCAGAAAGAGAGAATGGCAAATCACTTACTGATTAAAATTTCTTCTCCAAAGCAAGTCCCTGGCCACACCTAACTTCAAAAGAACAAAGCAAGGCAATCCTACCACATGCTTGGGCGGAAAATTGTAAATATTTGGTGGATATCAGTAAAGACTACCGTGGTTTCTGACAAAATGGGATTTACTTAACAATTATAAGCTCAAAATCAGGATTCTTGCTTTGTCAGAGTTTTCTAAAATTATTTTATAGACTATCATCAACCAAGTATGGAGAGTTTGTATCATAAAGTATTCTCTTTATAGGGTATGAAAGAAATCTCATTTTTCTATAAGGGCAAAAGGAGTGGAAGTTGGACCTTTCCTTCCTTATAGAGATTGAACATTATCCAAAGAAGCTATTTACATTATTAGATTAGATTAACTTTAAACAAGACAGAATGAAAATTTTAAAATTTCTACATTATCCAGCTATCAGGAAGAGCAGATTGATTTAGGCCATATAAAGATGTATTTCTTTCTTCTTCTTTTTTTTAATGACAATAATAATGTTTAACATAAGGACTGAGAACAAAAACCTTATAAAGAACGAATGAAGATAAATACATTCAGAAAAGAAATTAGACGATTGCTACAATGAAATGTTAAGCAATAATAATAGTGATAATGCAAAGAAAGTAACATTCACATTGTCAGGTAGGAGTATGTCTATTATAGAATACTTTGATCAGTTAACTTCTTCTTATTATTCTGTTTTTTCCAAAGTCTCAAAAAAATAGACAACTAATATTTATAAATAAAAGTAAAAGATAATTTCAAAAAAGCAGATCATGCCAAATCTTATAGACAATAGAAAAAGAAATACTTCAAAATCATTCTACTTAATCTGGATACACTTGATATTAAAATTGGAGAAAATATATTATTATAAAGGGGAAATTACAAACACATTTCACTTATAAATGAGGAAGCAATATGATAAACAACATATTAACATGTTGAATTAAAAATTAATGTTTAAGTAATGTACTTTGGTCAAAATTAAATACAATTTATATGAGAATTAGTCACTATTTTCTTTCTTTTTTTTTCCTTGCCCACACCCCCTCCCTCCTTCTCTGTCTAGTCTCCCCTTCCCCCATGCCCCATCATGTCATTAATTGTCTTCATACCAAAGTTGAATACATAGGATTCTACTTCTCCATTCCTGTGATGCTTTACTAAGAATAATGTGTTCCACCTCCATCCAGGTTAGTACAAATGCTGTAAAATCTCCATTATTTTTGATGGCTGAATAATGTTCCATGGTATACATATACCACAGCTTACCAATCCATTCCTGGGTTGAAGGACATTTAAGCTGTTTCCACATTTTAGCGATTGTAAATTGCTACAATAAACAGCCTAGTACAAGTGTCTTTATAATAAAAGGTTTTCTTTTCCTTCTGGTTAGATGCCCAGTAATGGGATTGCAGGATCAAATGGGAGGTCTAGCTTGAGTTCTTTAAGGTTTCCCCATACTTCCTTCCAAAAAGGTTGTATTAATTTGCAGTCCCACCAAAAGCGTTCCTTTCTCTCCACATCTGTGCCAACATCTGCAGTTTTGAGATTTTGTGATATAGGCCAATCTCTCTGGGGTTAGACGATATCTCAGGGTGGTTTTAATTTGCATTTCTCTAATAATTAGGGATGATGAGCATTTTTTCATGTGCTTAGTAGCCATTCATCTATCATCTTTAGAGAAGACTCTGTTCATCTCTTTTTCCCATTGATGAATGGGATTGTTGGGTTTTGGGGTTTTTTTTTTTTTTTTTTTTTTGAGGTGAACATATTATTTATTTTTTTAATTTATTTTTCTTACATATATATGTGTATATTAGGTTTCCACTTTTGCCTTGACAGAATTAAAAGCCTAAATTTAATGACAATAATAATATTTAACATAAGGACTGAGAACTAAAACCTCATAAAGAACAAAAGAAGATAAATACTTTCAGAAAAGAAATCAGGCGATTGCTGCAATGAATTATTAAGCAATAATAATAGTAATAATGCAAAGAAAGTAACATTCACATTGTCAGATAGAAGTATGACTATTATAGAATACTTTGATAAGTTAACTTCTTATTATTTTGTTTTTTCCAAAGTCTCAAAAAAAAAATAGACAACTAATATTTATAAATAAAAGATAATTTCAAAAAAAGGAGATGCATTTCTTTAAATATCTGAATTGAAATGTACAGGACTTTTGTGACTTCTCAACATTTTAATGCTGTAGAATATCTCTAAACTTTTCTACATAAGGACGCTGTATGAGGAAACAGAGAGATAATACGAAAATGTACTCAACAGATTTTTGCATTAAAAAATACATTAGTTCCACATCCTCCTTCTCCAAACCCAATTCATTTTTAATACTTGAAATGAATTTGAAAGCCCATTCTCCTCAAACTTGGGCACCAAAAATGTATATTATACAACATTAAAATATAGGTTACATTTTTACACAATTGGATATATACATGCCCAATTATGTCCCTTAAACATAAACACTATACATTACCAGTAAAAATATGGTAGCAATAAACTTAGCCAGAGGATGAGCTGTGAGTTATTTTCTGTGATACCATTATTATGAGAGGTTCTATCTTAATGGAAAATGGCACTAGCTTGAGGTCTAAGCCCTCCAGTAGTTAACTCACCTTAAAGACCTGGGCACAACTTTGTTTTTATTAGAGACTTGCCTATTTATAAGTTAAGTAGTCATAATGAGGGAAGCTTAGAACATGTCTGTTGCACCACACAGGAAATCAGACCTTGTGTGACATGAAGACATTATACTTCTTTGCAAGTGTACCTTTGGTGAAATATGAATATCTGGCATATTTATTTGGGACATTATGGCTTTTTAATCTTAAAAACTACAGTAACTACCACTTGTGAGGGCTCGCTACTTTATACATTATTTCCTTTAATCATTGTAACATCTTTATAAGGTTAAAAATATTATCTGCATGTCACAAATGAGGAAACTGACATTTAAAAAGAATAAAATAGGTTGTTTAAGAAGATTTTCTAAAAAAACAAAAAAAAGAAGAAGTAAGATTTTAATCTAAGCATATTTGTCACTAGAGCTGTTTCCTTAAAGCCAGATTCTTAGCTTTATAGCGTATGGGTATCATTATGCATTTAGTTTCCTTCATGATTGGTTCTGAAATAAAACATCTGGTGCCATAGATTATGCGAGAAATGTGGTATTTACCTTTTCTAATTGCTTCTCATTGGGAAAGCAAAAAAGACACTAAGTGGATCCTTCCTCACCACCACCCCCTACTCCCATCAATGGTCTGAATTTCCCTAAAGAAATGTCATGGTAATTGAGTCAATTCTAAGGCTGTCAATTTTCACTACATTCACTAGGTTCATGCTCAGATAGTCCCTTTCTGTACATTTTCCTTCCCCCTGGATATAATACAAGAAATACAGGCCCAGCACAAAGGGACAACAGCTCAGGAGGAAGCAGTGAGTTAGGCAACTGGTGGTGGTGACAGCCTCAAGCCCAGCGGGCATGTACGCCTGCTGGGCTCCCATGCCCTGGTACCTGAATCTCTACGGCAAACATGTTCTGACCGAAGACAGCACACGGGGAATCGACCCCTGCCCAGAAGCTCCTATCCCAGGGACTCCCCGCGAGACCAACAGTATGTCCCACTTGGCCAAACAATATTTCCTGCCAATGATGCTCACTCTATGCCCATCCAGGAGGACTCCAGTGTGGACCTCACAGAATCAGACAGAGTGTGACCACGTTCACCTGAAACATCAACCACACCTGGCTGATGGCATGAAGGAATGATAGTTTAAGTACTGTATGGGCTTTGAGAATAGCACTAGCCAGTCCTTTGGGAAACTTGAGTCTCCTCTAGTTTATTTGGTGCCACCAGAGTTGTCAAGAAATTTTGTCTTGCTCGTTTCAAAAGTAACATGACCAAGATTGTAAGGAGTTTTAATACATCTTGACCAAGCTAGAAGGTGAGGCCCCTTTCAAAACATTTGTTGAGATAGCCAACAAGGCTAAAGCAAAAGCAGAGAAGACCAAGGACCCGGCCAGCAAGGCAGCCACCCAGAGCAGCAGCAGCAACAATCTGTGTTACTATCCCAGCCCCTGATTTAGCCTTAGCCCTGCTACCACTGCCACAGCACACCAGATCACCTAGTCCAAACCCTCTTTCTTCTCTCAATTTACTTTATTGTTAAAAATCTATATCCAGGGCTTGATGCCTATGACTCAGTGGCTAGGGCTCTGGCCACATACACAGGAGCTGCCAAGTTTGAATCTAGCCTGGGCCTGCCAAACAACAATGACAACTACAACCAAAAAACAGCCAGGCATTTTGGCAGGCACCTGTTGTCCCAGCTACTTGGGAGGCTGAGGCAAGAGAATCACTTAAGCCCAAGAGTTTGAGGTTGCTATGAGCTGTGACGCCACAGCACTCTACCGAGGGTGACATAGTGAGACTCTGTCTCAAAAAAAAGAACAAAATCTATATCCAGCCTACCTGCTGCCTGGGTAGTATTTTGAGGGCTGGTGTCCTTTGGGCCATCTACAGTACACCAGGCATGCTACCCACATACCTGATTATTCCCCCAGTGGGCAGCTGAGGAAAGTGCCACAGGCTGGTGCAATGACTTGTCTAGAGTCACAGACAGGATGCAGGTAAAGTGGTAATCAATGCCAGACTGGAAGCTCCATGAGGCTGGGATCTTTGTTTTGTTCTATGATGTGCCTCCAAATACTTGGAACATGTCTAGCACATAATAGGAATTTAATAAATCTTTGTTAAATTTTTCAAAAAAAGAAAAGAAATGCAAACTTGGATTTTTCCCTCCTTCTTTACACTAATTCACTCCAGTAGGGCTGTGATAGTTGAAGGTTGGTGGCCATGGGGGCATGCCCTCCATTCTAAAGAGCCCTTAACCACTATTTTTACCTATATCACTGCTTTTCCAAGTCTTAAATTCATGTTTTTGAGTACCAACTACATGAAAGATGCTTTAAAGTCTCTCAGAAATGGAACACAATGTCTTACTGACAAATTCTTTAAGATTCTGGAAGTGGTAGTTCCACTTCCTCAGCTAGAGACTTTGGAATTACCCACAATTCTCCTTAGGTTGAATAATATGCTTCTTTTAATTTTTCAAATCGTTATAGAAGTGATTGTAAAATGCAAATTCACTTAAAATGTTTACTAGGTAACTCCTTGTCAATGGATATTTTCTTAAACAATATATCCAAAGTACTACTATTATCATGGTGTGGGACAGGAAGTCCATGATTTTTTTTAAGCAATTATTTAAATGCAGGCTCAAGGTGAAAAATATGCAAATAGTTCAGCAGAGAGAAGATACAACTCCCTGCCTTGGCTGCTGCACTCGGGCTGCTGTACTCGGGCTGCTGTGTTTCTTAGGGAGTGTAGGAGATGAGAGTGGAACATGGGACTGTTGGGAAGCCTTTCAGTAATGCAGCTGAGAAATATCTGTGGTTTGGAACAGAGGAGAAATGGTCAGAGTCAGGAAATGTTTTGAATGTAGCCAGTAGGATTTTCTGATTAGATGTGAAATGACAGAAAAGAGGCATCAAAGATAATTTTAAAAGTTTTGTCTTGAGTGACTTGAAAAGTTGAGTTCACATTAACTGAGATAAGGAACAGCTACTATTAGTGGTTCCTTAACCAGTAGTGGAGCAGGTTTGCAGGGAAAGCTCAGAATTTTCATTTTAGAGGTGGTAAGTTTAAGATGCATATTGGGCATTCAAGTGGAGACATATATCCAAGTGAATCCAAGAAGTGCAGAGAAGAGGTCTAGTCAAAGGTGTAAGTTGGGAGCCTTTAACTTTTAACTGGTATTTAAAACCATGAGACTGGCTGAAATCACCAACAGAGTGAGAGTAGACATAGAAGATATCTCGGGACTAAGCCCAGACTTGCTTCAGGTTGGCCTGGAGCAGAGAGAGAAGTGCTTAGACCAAGGGAAGGAAGCAGCTATAAAGGATGGCTGACCAAGACCAGGACAGAGGATGAGGACAAGCTTAACCTCATCTCTTTATTCTCTTAAAATGGTCTCAGATTTCAATCTGTTATAACAGTTCAAGTTTCATGCTCTAATTTGGTGCATGAGCTTAATATCTCCCAGAGGTATTAGCTTAATTTAACAAAACTAAATATTATCTAATAATACCTACTGAGACAGCTCATCCTTCCCCCCATCCAGCCCACCCCCGCTGTTGCCAGCACTTCTTGATTCAGTATCATCATTGTTATTCATTAATAGTCTGGTTCCTTCCTTGTCTAGAACATTAATTAGGAATCAGGACAAGACAAGTTGCGCAAAACTTAGCTTTCCTCTTCTGATTGGACACTCTGCCCAGCTAATTTATTAGTCATGCATCAGCTAGTTTTCAAATGTGTCAATTCTTATTCAGGTCAATTTGAATTCATTTAACTGATGACATTGCTTAAGTCAAGCATTTGATGCTAAACCTCAGAACTAAATCTTTAAGATAGTGTTGCCATGACTATGACCATTGCTCAATAAAAATTCATTAAAGCAGCACTAATATGATTTCATGCTTGATGTGTTGCTTAGAGCTCTGGATATAGAAGCCTTTTTTTGAGAAGGTTGAATTTCTAAAACTTAGTACACCCAGAGGTCTCTAGGGAAATGTAAAAAAAAAACATTTTTTTGAGACAGAGTCTCAAGCTGTCACCCTGGGCAGAGTACTGTGGCGTCATAGCTCACAGCAACCTCCGACTCTTGGGCTAAAGCAATTCTATTGCCTCCATTTTTTTAATAGTAAGGACAGAGTCTCACTTTTGCTTAGGCTGGTCTTTAACTCCTGAGCTCAAGCAGGTCACCTGCCTTGGTCTCCCGGAGTATTGGGATTATAGGCATGAGCCACTGCGCCAGCCAGAGAAATACATTTGTTTTTTTTTTTAAATCAGTTGTCCATTTCTAGAATCTATTTACTGTATACACTAACTCTATAAACTTAAGGAAGAAAAATGAAATAGACTGGCCAAAATCTCATCAATTCATTTATGTCTCTTGAGCAAACTCAGTACTTTGGTTGAAAACTTCTTCACCTCACTGATCAAGAGCCACTGAGGGATCATTTGGAGTCTGATCAATCATGGCCTTAGCTCCATGGGACAATTTAAAACAGAATCTAGCATGAAACAGGCACAGAATAATAAGATAGTCTTGGCCAATGGACAATTCTCTTCCTAGCTTCTTAAAATGTGCTGATGATCACTCTGATTTCCCTCAGCTACTTCACAGGACTCTAAGTTAATGAATCTAAAACCATCAAAAACTGCACATTGTCAGATTTTCTTGAGTTCAGGGCATCCCATTATAAGATGCTGCCAACCTGAAGTTTTTAAAACTCAAACCTGGAGGCTGTAAAATCTGAAGTTTTTTAAACTTAAATCTGAAGGCTCTGAAGAGAAGACCTCTGGGCAACAAGGGCTGCTGGGCAGATGTGTGATGAACGGCATCTCTTTCAGCCACATACCTGTCAGAACTATCTCCCTGCCTCCTCCCTGCCTGTTCTTACCTCTACCTAGATGGGGTTGTTTGAATGAGGGGACCCCTAGGGCTTTGTGTATCCCCAATCCACTTTTTTCCCTCTTCACTCTTGCCCAATTTAATCAGTGTTCCTCTCTCCCCAGAACAGTTTTGTGGAACTCTTTCCTATTTCCCATTGTCTTTTCTTAATTTGCTTCCTGCTTGGTGTTTAATAAGGTGTCGATTCTTAGGATTATTTAGGGGCTTGTTGGGGAAAATCAGTTTCTCTTGGTAGTCAATCCTGTTGTGCTGTCAGGGTTCTCAGATGATCTTATCTTCAGAAACATTCTAAGAATCCAAACTTGCTTCCATGGCTTTGTCCTTACCTTGCTCTTCACTTTCTTCACAGGATTGTTTACTCTTCCCAATCTCTCAGGAGAGCTTTACTCCCACCTTTGGAAAGTTTCTTTTTAATAATTTAACATTCAGACAGACATGAATGCTATGAATGAAACAGTCTTTGGACAGATTTGGGTCTGAATTTCCTCTATACCTCTTGTCATACAGGGTGGCCATAAAGTTCATGTGGAGTTTAAAATAGACAACTATTTAAAATAGGGAGCTATTTCAAATTCTATACAAACTTCATGGCCACCCTGTAGGACAAGAGGTAAAGTGGAAATTCAGACCCAAATGTGTCCAAAGCCTGTTTTTCAATCATAACATTCATGTCTAAAATAGTTGTCTATTTTAAATTCCACAGGAACTTTATGGCTGATCTGTATTTGGCCAAAACCTGTAATTCTTCTTTTTGTGTTTTTTTTTTTCATTTAGAAAACACCTACTTCATAAGGTTTTTGTGAGAATCACATGAGATGTTTATAAAATGCTTCAGACTGGGCTAACGTAAACATGCTTAAACATGATTAACATGCTCAATTCTAGAGTAAGCGCTGGCTATCCTTCAGTGAAAATAAAATCCCACAGGTCTTCAATAGAGAAGACATTTCACAACAATTTAAATTTGATCATGTCCCCCTACCTTTTCTTGTTTGGCCTTTCCTGAGGCTAAAGAATTGCTGTGTCATTGTAACCGACAGAGCCCCTATTGCATCTTATTTTTGAAAAATCAAGAAAACTTTTCAAAAATATTTCAGTTGGGTCTCAGAGTAAGATTGCTAGATTTAAGGATTGAGGAAAAACTGATCTCAACTTCTACTACAGAGTGAGGCCTGGTGGCAGCACCTGGGGGGATGGAAGGAGGGACCAGCAGGAACTCTTGCTTCTTTTCCCCCTTACAGATTTCCTCCATTAGGAGGCTTCCTAAGGGAAGGGATCATATCTTCCTTGGTAGGTTCTCCTAAATATTTGTCAAATGACTGAATTCACATCTTTGTATGCATTAATTTATCAGATTATATTCTAACCAAAGAGAAAAGCATTAAGAGAGTGAGTGCTTTGGTGGTGGAAGGAATGCTCTGAGTCACGTTCAGATACTCCCTTCAGTCCAGAAGAAGGGAACACCAGACTCGACTCGAGGAAAGCAGAGTCATCTGAATTCTGAATCCACAGGACTTGCCCTCTCTTGCCCTGCTCTGGTGACGCTTTCTGAACTTGCTCTGCTCTGTCTTCCCTGCTGTCTCTGGCTCCAGCCCTCACTCCAGGGCTGGTTTCTGTGTTCTTGCTCCTCCTACCCCTTATCCTCAGCTTGGGCCCTCAGTGTCTATCTGTCTCTACCCTCTGGGGGTAGCAGGGCTCATGTCCACTGCCTGATTGGAATCCTTCTGGCTAATACTCTCTCTGTGCAAAAAGACCCCAATGAGAGCCTTAACGGAGAGAGCTCAGCACTACCACACACCCTTTCTGGCTCTGCCCCGAAGAGTCTGGTTTAATGGGGGTGGGGGAGAAAAGGAGCATTTTCAGAGGGAAAGTTTGGTCTGTGCAAAATGCTAAAATGTGCACTATGTGGCCTCCCAGGCACCCTGTGAGAGCAAGAGCAGGGCCACAAGGAACAGAGACAAGGGAGGTGGAAGGGCATAAAGAAAAATGTTCCCTATTTTGTCATGATTTCATCATAGCTGGCTACTAGGTAACGACTGAAAGCTCAATTTAATTTGCATTAAGTAACTTATAGGTGCTAGGCCCAGGTGAGGGCAGGGACACGTGAGATGCTGTCCTTGCCCTTGAAGAGTGGGTCACAGGCTAGAGGAGGAAGAGGCCCATAAACAGATGATGTTGGCATCATCCTTGACCCCCCACATGATTTATCAGGAAATCCCATCAATTTCACCTTCAAAACATATTTAGTTCCTGCTTCTTCTCCCTGAGTCAAAGCTGCCAACCTCTGACCTGGAGGGCAGCAACATCTTCTTAACCGATGGCCCTGATTCTGTCCCCACCCATTTTGAGCTCTTCTCAACACAGTGGCCAGATCACAACATCCACTGCTTCAAAGCCTCTAGGACCTTCTCATCTCACTCAGACTAAACCCCAGATCTTCACAATGGCCTAAAATCCCCAGATGGTCTAGGCCCTGTTTAGTCTCATCCTGGCTTACTCTGCTCCAGCCATACTGGTCTCTCCCTGTTTTTAACAATCCTGGATGCACTCCTGTCCTAGTGGCCCTGCGTTTGCTGTACCCTTCCTCACATCTCATCTTCTCAAAAGGGCCACCTTGGAAATCACCCCTTCTCCCCAGGCCTCTACTCCAGCTGGCCCTGCTGGCACTGCCATCCCCACCCCAGTCAACTATTTCATTTTTTCCATAACACTCAGCACCCTCTTTCATGCCATATAGTTTATTATTTATTATACTCATTGTCTATTGTCAGTCTCTCCTTTGTCTATTTTGCTCACTATTGGGTCTCCAGTGACTAGAATAATGCCTGGGGCATAGTAGGTATTTATTGAATATTTGTGGAATGAATTAAATGAATGACTATGATGTTAAGAGGGTGGCATGCTCACAGGCAGAAAAGGGGTCACTGTGGAAGAAGGTTAGGGAAGATTCTTTTTAGGGCAAGATGACATCTGGCTGAATCTTGAAGGATAAGCAAGAACCGGGTGAAGAAAAGTAGGGGGAAAAAGTAACTGTGCTATATTAACAAAAGTAGTAGTTTTGTGTGGTTAGTGGGAAGTGGGGGAAAGCCCCTTTGAGTTAAAAGTATTCAGAGACATTCTGGCAACCTGTGGAAGACTTTAACTGCAAATATATTCATTAAATAGTTCATGTTTTATAACATGTGATATAAAATTGAGATAACGATAGCCAGGGCTAACATTCTGTTAAATCAATGTTAAAAATATGCTCAACTAGAAAAACTACCTCTTGTTGTTCTGTTCTTCATGCAGTTTTTAGTCTAATTTCCTTTTTCATATTATTTATTCAATTAGAGGGTTTCACTGGAGCTTAGGTCACAAGGAACCTAGAGATTTGCCTGTAGCTGGGAAACTGCTTCCCGCTTCTGGGGGATTTCCCACCTCACCCCTTAGTGCTGAGCACATATTTACTCAAGATTTCAAACATCATTTTGCATGCTATTAAAACAAATCAACATAGTAAGAAGCCAAATTATTTCCTTAATTGACATCCTGCCCTGGGATTTGATTCTCTCCTTGGCATCAGCTTTCCTCCTGCCCTGGCTATTTACAAGTACCCACGTCAATTTACAAGTAACTTTCTTCCTTTCCAGCACAGTCTCTTGACTGGAGCCTGCATTCAGAGTAGCCATAGGCCAGAAGGAGAGAGCTAAGAAAGGTTTAGGGCTAAAAACAAGGAGAGCTCAGCTTCTAATTTAACTAGTATCTTTGACTGGGTAACAACTTTACTTAGTTATCTGATCTTTAAGATGAATTTTAGAGTTCAACTCGGTGATGACTTAGTCACTTACCCTTTCTAAGCCTTAGTCATTAAGTAATAGAAAATAGCATGAACAATGCCAACACTGTAGATAAGTTGTTAGAAATAATACAGTACATGGAAACACCAATTAAAGGCCTACTAGATCATGGTATACATGGTATAATGGTATATATGTTAACGGGAACTCACACACCCTTTTCAATGATACGTACGCCCAGCTACACAACTCAGTGTAGTGATTCTGCTCAAAATTCTATATAATAAATGTGATACTCCTACAAGTAATTAAGCCTTTGTTAGTGAATTCTTTGCTTGCCAAGTAAGAGTTTGATGGGAATGAAACACGCACCTGGGGATGGTAAGGGACTAGAGGAAAGCAAAAGGCAGAGGAGTCAGATCCAATTTAGTACAAATTGTTGACTAGCACTGAGAGAAAGGCATAAAGGAAGGTACTGAAACAGAATATGAAGATGATTTCATGAAAGGCAATTTATCCTATGTTTCCATTTTCCGGGGAGCTTGATATTAAAATATTCTCAAGGTCACTTGGGACAAAGATGCCATGAAGGGAATGTGAAATGATGATAAGAACCATAACAATTACTGCAATAAGAACATGTATTGAGCCCTCATATGCTTTGTACACAACTCACTTTGCCCTCACAGGAATTAGGTACCACCAATCCCCATTTCACAGAAGAAATAAAGTCAAGAAACATGTCAGTTTTGCTAGATCATGGCTAGTAAGTGACAGAGGTGGGACACACACCCTCCATTTAACTGAATCCTCCCTGCACTAAAGTTAACACAATAAATGAGTGGAATCATCCACCATGGTGAGGTGAAGCTTCCACCTGTTTGACCTTGATTGTCTAGGTCCCTGTTTACTTGTTTCTATGTGGCCTTGATCAACCTTGAGGTAATTGGCCTGGTGCTTGGAAACCTAATGTTGACTAGACTTTTCCAGGTCTCCTCAGACAGGTGAATGGTGAACAGCTTTCTGTTTTAAATATATGCAATCTGGTCACAAGAGACAGGCGGAAATAATTCAGCTTTAGTCAGTGTTTTTCAAAGTTGAGGTTTTTCATGCATTCATTTAGTCTGCAGCCTTTTGTCAGAGACTTGCTTTGTGCTGGACACTGTTTCTGGGCCCTGGGGAGGCAGCAGAGAAGCTGCCCTCACGGGGACTGCACTACTCATTACTTACCATGGTGCCAGTGTATTCTTCCAGTTTGGCCTCTGGAATGGCCTTTTTATGGTGGAGGAAAAGGTCTCGGAGGAAGTTCTGTGGAACCAAGAGAAGAGTCACGTTGTGCATAGTGAGCAAATAAACTGCAGATGTCTCCAAATGCCTTATTTTAAGGATTGTGGTTCATTTGTTTCAAGGAGGAAATAAAAGCTTTCAGCAAGCAATAAATCCAAGAATGGAGAGCTGTCACTATTTATAGGAAGCTCATGGAACCCAGGGAATCGCTCCAGGCATGAAAAATGCATCATAAGTGCTCAATTATGTCTCCTTCCCAGAGAGGGCAATGTGACCTGCACTTTCTAAACCTTTTAAACATAAATACATCTTTTTTTTAAGTAACAAATTCGAGCCCACGTTTCTTAGGCCCACAGAAATCAAATTCATGATACATATACATCAAATTCCCAATGATGAACAAATCTACCCTTTATCCATTGACAGTTACTGGTGACACTTACACAAAGTTCAGCAGCTGATATAAAGCCACTGCTGTCAGCATCATATTTGCGCCAAATCTGAAATGCACAAAAGTCATTAATTCATTTATCCTCAAAAAATTTGTAATTGATTTATGCTAGTGTCTACTATGATTCAGCATCTGAAAACCAATACTTAACTGAATACAAATAAGACCTTTCATAGGAAATTTTAGGCTTTCTGTGGTAACAGCAATTGTTTGGGTAGAACTCACAAGAAATGGATCGCTACAGTCATTTGGAGCCCTTAGAAGGACCACAATACTCTCATTGAAAGGGGGGTTTTGGAAACACTCAAAATGGAAAGCTAAGAAGGGATGGATTCCAATTTGAGGCTATTTGGCACGCTAAGAAACCTACTCTGTACTAAATACCTTAAAATTCAAGATACTATAAAAGTACCTCTTTAAACATACAGCTGAATTGGCAAGAAACCAAGACGACTTTTAAGAGACCTAGGATGATCGGAAAGCACAAACCTTAGAGGTAAGTAGGAAACCAAAGCCTTTCCTGGGTGCATCTGCTGATCTCTGACAATATAGCCTGCTGCTTTATCAGAAAACTGCACACATGACAGGAGATAAATCCTGGGGCCCAGGCCAGATGAGAAATCAGATTGAGGTACCTGCTTAAAACTACAACTCCAAATAGCAATACCTTAGTGAAAGGTGAACTTTAAAATAATTACGCTACAGGAAAGTCCACTAACGAATCTTACCTATGCGGCCTTGGCTCTGGAGGTGGAGGGGATATTAAAATAATAATAAAACATGAAGATATTTCTAGGCTCGGCGCCTGTGGCTCAAGTGGCTAAGGCGCCAGCCACATACACCTAAGGTGGCAGGTTCGAATCCAGCCCGGGCCCGCCAAACAACAATGACGGCTGCAACCAAAAAAATAGCCAGGCATTGTGGCGGGTGCCTGTGGTCCCAGCTACTTGAGAGGCAGAGGCAGGAGATGTGCTTGAGCCCAGGAGTTGGAGGTTGCTGTGAGCTGTGAAGCCACAGCACTCTACCCAGGGGGATAGCTTGAGGCTCTGTCTCAAAAAAAAAAAATTAAAAAGATATTTCTAATAACTCCAGTGACATGCCATCCCTCTCAACAATTTGAGGCCAGCATTTATCCAACCAAAGACAAATTACTGAGCTGGAGGACAGAACAGCTGAAAATCTTTGAGCAAAGCACTGAATCACTTTCTTTAATAAATGCTGTTACTCTGACCACTTCTGATTATTCCATGGACAAGCCTCACTTCTGCACAAAATGAAACGTGCACTAAGCATTTTTTTTTCTTTTTATGTGACGGATTTTCCTTAGATCGTAAATAAGTTGCTTATGTCACCAACTACAGGAACCTTAACTCTAAACTACAATCAGGGTCCTCAATGCAGACCTCACAGGGATAGCGGGAAGTGTTGACACTGGGGCTGGTATCTTGTGAGAAGAATTCAGAAATTTCATTCCTTTCCATCTCAGTCATTCACATCTGAACCTAACTCAATTTACAAAATCAACAAGTTAAATGTGATTTATATTTTAACTTTTAGTGTGTGAATATACCAAAACTATGAGAATTTCAAATAAAAAAATTACATGCTTTTTAAATCCCATTCTCCAATCAATGTCCATCTACATTTACAGTTTTACTACAGCTGAATCACTGGAAGGCTAAAAATTTTTATGTGAAAATCCAGCAAGCCTAACTTTAAAAAAATGAAAGTAAGGTAAAGAAATTTTCAGAGAACAGAAGCAGAGTTTATTAACAGCAGGCTTTTGGTAAAGGATATACTTTAGGAAGAAGGAGAAACACAAAGAAGGAATTTAAGATACAAGAAGGAACAGAGAATAAAGGCAATGGTGACAATGTTTCATGTAGGGACATGTGGGCACACTGAAACAAATTACCACTACATAAAACTGTGTGGGGCTAAAGAAAACAAGATAAAACTAGTAGCACTTATAGTGTGCTAAGGTCCTGTGGTTCAGTGGAAAAGTCAAGATAGTGACTTAGAATTTCTTAAAATATATCGAATATATAGGTTATAACAAATTTAATTTTAAAAAGAGAATTCAAGAATCCATAATGATAATTTTTTTTTAAAAATGGATAGAGGGAAAGCTCTTTCTTATTGAATAAACTGACAAACTAGAAAGGAAAGGGAATATACACTATTTTTTAAAAACAATAGTAAAGTCCCTTAGGTTTGCTTTTCTAATTCTTAAGGTTATTCAAGACTACACAAGACCTAACATTTTAATGCTTTTATAATAATAAAAGTAAGTCTTGTTCATTATAAAAAATTAAGGAAATAAAAAATAAATTTGTAATTTCCAGAAATTCCTACCCTAGAAAAAAAAAAAAAAAAATAAAGGTGGCGGGGAGAAGTCAGGTCAGGAAAAAATCCACAAATGTGCACCAAGATGACCCTTATCACTAAAAAAAATGCGGAGAAATTCTCTAATCCAGCACACGATGTTGCTGAAGGATGGAAAGTGACTTCACTAGTCACTAAGCTCCAAATGGGTGGGGGCCAGGCGTGTGTGGGTCAAAACTATGTCTCCATTACCTAGAACAATGCCCGGCACGCAGTAGCTGCTGGAAATCAATTTGCTATGTGGGTGAATGGGTGGTAGGTGGATAAATAGGTGTGTGGATGGGTGGGTGGGTGGATGGGCAGGCGGGTTGTTCATAAGTGAAACCACCCATTTTTCATTTTTGGGCTGCACTGAAATGGCAGTGGGAATTGATCATGTGAGCCCTCAAATGAATCCCTGGCCATAATTTCAGAATTCTAAGGTAATGGAACAATCTTCTTGCTCTTCGTATAGATGGACATCAGCCTGGTGCCCCTGAGATTGTTTTAGGTGACACATAAAACAGCCTTAAATACCACCAAATACAACAGAGCTTTTCCTTTCCACATCTTTTTCAAGAAGAAGGTCTCAATTGAGTGCTAATCTGTCCTTAACACCTTCTCTGACATCAGGAATCTCCAATTTGGACGGGGTGTGGGGGATGAGGGCGCAAGCAAGCAGACCCAGCTCAGTGCCTGAGAGGCAACTGTCTTTAGTCAGAAATAAATAACATGATTTTGTTTTCATTGAGTTAGTTTCCACTAATGGTCAGTGATTCTGGCTTTTCATTAACAGTCATGATAAACAATCTCCTTCAACATAGATTAAAGATTTTAAGAAGTGGGTCCATTTGAAGGGGAATATTGAGGAAGTAATAGTAGAACTGATAGGAAGGTGAGGTATTTTGGATGTGGAGAGGAGGGAACACTTTTACACTCCTGGTGGGAATGCAAACTAATACAATCTTTTTGGAAGGAAGTATGGGGAATCCTCAAAGAACTTAAATTAGACCTCCCATTTGATTCTGCAATCCTATTACTGGGCATCTGCCTAGAAGAAAAAAAATCATTTTATCATAAGGACATTTGCACTAGACTATTTATCACAGCTAAATTTACAATTGCCAAATTGTGGAAACAACCTGAATGCCCACTGATCCAGAAATGGATTAATGAGCTGTGGTATATGTATACCGTGGAACACTATTCAGCCACTAAAAAAGATGGAGGCTTTACATCTCTTGTATTAATCTGGATGGAGGTGGAATGTATTCTTCTTAGTAAAGCATCACAAAAATGGAGAAGCAAGAATCCAATGTGCTGAATTCTGTTATGAGGACAATTGATGACCTAATACGTGGTGGGAGGAAAGGGGGAGCAGAGAGAGGGAAGGAAAGAGGGTGTGGGGGGGTCATGGTGTGTGACACACCTCTTGGGAGGAGGACACAATTGTAAGAGGGACTTTACCTAACAAAAGCAATCAGTGTAACCTGGTTCTTTGTACCCTCAATGAATCCCCAACAATTAAAAAAAAAAAGAAAGTGATGTATGATGGACTGAAATTTGGGAAGCTGAGGCTTGGGCAGCTGATCTGACTTGTCTCACAATTGCTGTGTAACCTGTGGCAAGTTCTTTCTTTCTTTTTTTTTCCCTTGAGACAGAGTCTTACTGTCACCTGGGTAGAATGCTGTAATGTCACAGCTCACAGCATCCTCAAACTCTTGGGTACAAGCAATTCTCTTGCCTCAGCCTCCCAAGTAGCTTGGACTACAGGTGCCCCCCACAATGCCTGGCTATTTTTAGAGAGGAGGTTTTGCTCTGGCTCAGGCTGGTTTCAAACTAGTGAACTCAGGCAGGCAGTTCACCTCAGCCTCCCAGAGTGCTAGGATTACAGGCGTGAGTCACTGCGCCCAGCCTATGTGGCAAGTTATTTCCCTCACTGATCCTCAATTTTCTTATGTGCAAATGCTTTCAATAATTCTTATCTCATCAAATAGTTTTGGTGATTAGGTGACAAAGCACAGATGTGTGATCTTGGGCACACATCTGACTACCTTAGAAAACAAGCAGCAGAGATAAGGATGAAACGTTTCCCCTGAAATGAGAGAGACTAGGTATGATTTTATTATGTATAGGAAAAATCCTTATAGGTCCTTAGGAGATTTGGGGGTGTTTTTTGTGGGGTAGACTCCCTTTTAACCTATTTTCAGGAAAGATTCTGGGGTCTGTCACACATGCTGTCATTTCTTCTTCCAGGGAGCAATTGCAGAGCAAGTCTGTGTACTAATGGTGAAGTGAGAAGCATTGTCACCCTAGATAGTGCAGTGGCACCATCACAGCTCACTGGGGCCTTGAACTCCTAGGCTCAAGCAGTGCTTTGCCTCAGAATCCCAAGTAGCTGGGACTACAGGCATGCACTACATGCTGGCTAATTTTTAATTTTTTTTGTAGAGACAAGGTCTCAATATATTGCCCAAGCTGATCTTGAACTCCTGGCCTCAAGCGATCCTCCCACCTCAGCCTCCCAAAGTGCTGGGATTACACCTGAGCCCTTGCACCCAGCTTTGCCTGGACAGTGTTCAGACACTTAGTAGAGTGTGTTGGAAGAGGAGGGACTTTGACAGGGGCTTCCAAGGGCTCAGTACTCACTTAGCACTCAGAGCTCAGGGAAATCTGCCCAGGAGAGGACTTGAGTCCACCCCAACACACCCACATGTAAGTGTTTCTGCAGTGTCACCTAGCAATACTGGGGCTGGGCACCTCAACCTTTCTCAGAAGTCTCAGGTGCATCCTCTCATCCCATCCCCCACCCCTTCAGCCAGGACCCAGTGTGTTTTCCCTCGATGACATTTGAAATCTTTTAATAGTTGTCATATTAGCATACATTTGCATACCTTATGCTAATAAGGCTATTTATTTTTGAAATAGCACTTTGACTTGTGGGGCCCTTTCTCACCAGGGATCTGACTGAGTTTTTTTCTCAAGACTGTCTGTCTCCCTTGGCGGGGGCTGCATACTGTCACAAACTGGGACATAACCCCCTCACAGACACACCCCAAGGGATAGAGGTGTGTCACAAGCCTGAACTTTGCTGGATGCCTACACTGTGCCCAGGAGACAGATACTGTTCTTGTGCCCCTTTTGCAGAGTAGACAGTAGAGGCAGGATAAATGTGGTGACTTGGCAGCTCTGGATTCCCACCCAGGGATGTGGCTCCAGTCATGGTCCCTTTTCCTCTATCAGACCTCTGGCTCTGCTGGGCCAGTTCTATCTGTAGTTCCTGTCTGCAGCCAGGCTTCCCCCAACTTCAGACTTGCTCAGTGCTTCTCAAAATCTCCTCTCAAGAGTCTCACGGGGTCTCACACTCAACACAACCACTCTGTGCCCCAACATTCCCCCCAATCTGCCCTTCATGCATCCCCCATCTCAGCTGACGATGGTCTGTATAACTGCTCAGCCAGAATCTTGGAGCCTTCCTGATTTTTGTTCCCCCTCTGACCCTGCATCCTTCACAAACCTCAACTCTCCACACTGGAAAAGCCCATGAAGCCCTCTCCTTTTCCTCTGATTCTACATGAGTCACTTCTGCCCTTCCTGCCCTCACCCCTCACTGCCACCTCCCCACCTCCACACACACCCCTGCTCTCCTTGCTCTCACCAGGCAGTCCAGCCTCGGGGTCTTTGCATGGGTGGTGCCCACTGCCTGGACCCATCTCCGTGTAAGTCTGCTTTGTTTCTTCTTGTACTCCCCACACCTAGAACAATGCCCAGAACACAGTAGGTACTCAATAAACACCCCCATGCTTATTAAATGCATAATTTAATCTGCATTCATTTGATGTATGCCTTAATATATATGCATAGAGTAAAAATAATCTCTGGAAATACATACCCAACCCACACCCTTGTAACATTGGTGGTGGTTTGTAACAGATTACAACATTTTCTTTTTTTTTTTTTCTTTTGGTAATTAGTTTTTGTAGAGACATATCTCCTGTATTGCCCAGGCTGGTCTCAAATGCCTGGCCTCAAATGATCTTCCCAGGGGGACAGCTTGAGGCGCTATCTCAAAAAAAAAGAAAGAAAACTGCAACAAAATAAATAGCTGGGCACTGTGGCAGGCACCTGTGGTCCCAGCTACTTGGGAGGCAGAGGCAGGAGATTCGCTTGAGCCCAGGAGTGGGAGGTTGCTGTGAGCTGAGATGCCACAGCACTCTACCCAGGGGGACAGCTTGAGGCTCTGTCTCAAAAAAATACTCCCAAAATACTGGGGTTATATAGGCATGAGTCACTGCACCCACCTATTTTCAGTATTTCCTAATGTTTGCCACAAGGAATGTAATTTCAATGACCATTAAAACAGAAAAACTCAGGGTGCATTTTAGTGCAGTGACCCCTGACTAGTGGTAATCCTTCCCTAAGCCTCGATTTCTTCATCCAGAAAGTGGGGATCATCATCCAAGCACCACCCTCAGAAAAGCCCTTGAGAGCCAGCCCTACAATCTCAAAGAAAGAGTTAAATCCAGTCTGGGATGGTGATATTTGCAATGCATGAAGTTTAAACATTTTCAATAAAGAAAAACAAACTCAGATTGACTCGCTCTCTGATTTATAGTAATTGCAAACCAGCAGCCGTTAATATAATTGTCTGGTGGAGGGGTGGTGGGTTAAGGGGGGGTGCTTCACATGGGAGCCCCATCAGCCCTGGGTAGGACACAGTCTCTGTCAGTTTAAGCAAACGCATTACTTTAATAACCTGGGGAGGCGACTGGAGCCATTAGCGAGAGGGGAGAATAAATATTATCCCAAGAAGCTACAGAATCGGTGGTTTTATCACCGAGAATTGTCCCCGTGCTATTTACTTTCAATTTAGATTTTCGGGAAAGTGGCTCTTGGCACATTTTATGTATGAAGGAGAATGACTGGAATTGAAAAATGACCTGATTTTGCCATCTGAGAGAAAAGGAGACAAAGTTTTTTTGGGGTCAAGTGAGCTCTGAGCTGTCCCACTGAGTCAGTCTCCCTCTGAACAGCTCTGAACATCTAAGCTCTGAGATACAGCCTCACACACTGTAAAGGCATTGGGGTTTGAATAGAGTGAGTCTGTTCCAAAGGTCCAGGAAGCATAGCGACAAATATCCAGGGATGTGGCCTCATTTAATCACAGCTGACTTTATAATCCTCTGGCCTAGGCAGTTTGTTTACTGGTAGGGGAAACTGAGTCCCAGAGTGAGGCTACCGTCGGCTACTGGCCTGTACTCCCCTAAGTCTTTTTGCCATCTATATCTCCTCTCACTCAAGAACCCTCAATGGCTCTTTGGTTCCCATAATAAAACCCTCTCAGTCTGTCCTTTAAACTCAGAATAGAATTCAAAATGGATCATAAATCTACAAGGGTGGACAATTAAGTGTGCAAACTCATCCTAAAAAACTGTCGTTACTGAATATCACTATGGTCACCAGATGACCAAAGGGAGTACTTTGTTTTTTTTTTTTTTT
>NW_003852424.1:17907862-17980110 GCF_000181295.1 Otolemur garnettii | reverse complement strand
AAAAAAAAAAAAAAAAAAAGAAATGGATAGAGGCAAGAACAGAAATTTCAGTGAAGAGGATACAGAGATGGCAACTAAGCACATGGAAGGGAGTTCACCATCATCAGGTGATAGGAACACACAAAGCAAAACGGCAATGAGGTATCACTGCATACCCATCAAAATGGCTAAAATAAAAAATAACAACAAATGCTGGTCAGGAAGAAGAACAAACGGATGGTTCTTACATTGCTGGTAGGAGTCTGAAAGGTGTAGACACTCCTCAAAAGAGTCTGCAGGATTTTGTTTTATTCGTTGTGTTGTATTTTTCAAAACTAAGCATATGCTTATGATATGACCCAGCAATTGGATCCTTGGGCATGTGTATCTTAGAAAAACGAAAACATCCGTCCATACAAAAACCTGTGCATCAAATTTCAGAGCAGCCCCATTCAAAATAGCCAAACACAGGATAGAACACAGATGTCTTTCAATGGGTGAATGATTAAACAAATTGTGGTCCATCCATACCGTGGAATAATACTCAGTGATGAAAAGGAACGAAGTGTTGATAAATGCAATGACTTCAATGACTCTGAAGGGATCTGTGCCAAATGAAGAGAGCCCATCTCAAAAAGTTATGTAGCATATGGTTCCATTTCCATAGCATCCTTAAAAAGGGGAAAGTGTAAGATGAAGAGTAGGTTAGTGGTTTTCAGGTGGGAAGGAGCGTGATGACTTTGAGTATAAGAGGATAGCACAGAGATCCTTGCGACAGAATGTGTTCTCTGTCCTGACTGTGGTGTTGGTCACACAAATCTACACATCTGATAACGTTGCACAGAAACACACACGTGAGCATAAAACTAGTGAAACGTGAATACGTTTGATGGATTATGTTAATGTTACTTTCATGTTTACAGTATTGTAAGATGTTACCATTGTGGGAAAATGGATAAAGGCCCATGAAGATTCTTTTTTTTTTTTTCTTTTTAAAAACGGCATTATTGAGATAATTCACATACCACACAATTCATCCATTCACATGCCATACAATTCAGTGGCTATTATTAGCAGAGTTAAGCAGCTATCATCACAGCATTATTTTGGAACATTTTAGCCACAACCAAAAGAAATTCATGTGATTACCAGTCACTCCCATCTCCAACCCCCAGCCCCTGCAACCTTTCAGAATCTACTTTCTGTGGATCTGTCTGTTCTGGACATGTCATATGAATGGAATCTCACGTTGTGTGCCCTTCTGTGAAGTCTTCTCTCACTGAGCACGATGTCCTCAAGGTCCACCCACGACGTGGCCTGTGTCAGAGCCTCCTTCCTTGTCATGACTGAGTAATATTTCCTGTGTAGATGGATCACATTTTGTTTTTCCATATTCTCATCTACACTTACTATCATCGGCCTTTTTAATTTTAGCAACCCTGGTGGTTAAGAAGTAGTATCTCACTGCAGTTTTGATTTGAATTTCCCTGGTGACTAATGACATTGATCATCTTTTTGTGTCTCCATTGGGCATTTGTATATTTCCTTGGAGAAATGTTTGTTCATGGGTTATTAATATTTGTATTTTTTAGTTTGAGAGTTCCTTTTATATTCTGAACACAAGCTGCTTATTTTCTTCCAATCTATAGGTTGTATTTATCTTTTCTTGATAGTATCATTTGATGCAGAAAGATTTTTAATTTTGATGTCCTACAATTTGTTTTTTTGTATTATTGTGCTTTTGGTATCATATCATTGCCTATCTCAAAGTCATTAATATTTTATAAAATCACTACATATTAATATGCTTTTCTGTATTATTGTTATTTTTACAAATACATTTTGTATAATTTTCTAAAACCAAAGTATAAACAAAGACAAATCACTTGAACAACCTTCATCAGAGAGAATATGTGGATTGCAAATAAAAACATGAAAACGATATTAAACATATTAGCTGCTAAAACATTCAAATTACACTATTGTTTATACTCCCAAATTGATCTGTAGATTCAACATAATCTCTATAAAAAAATCTCTGCTTACTTTTTTCCCAGAAATAGTCAAGCTGATCCTAAAATTTATATGGTAATTCAAAGTATTCGGAGTAGTCAAAACAATGTTAAAAAGAAGGATAAAGTTGAAAGACTCACACTTTTTGATCAGAACACTCAGAGTAGGGTGGGCTTGGTGGCTCACACCTATAATTCTAACACTCTGGGAGGTCGAGGCAGGTGGATTGCTGAGCTCAGGATTTTGAGACCAACCTGAGCCAGAGCAAGATCTCGTCTCTAAAAAAAAATGCCAGGCGTTGTGTTGGGCACCTGTAGTCCCAGCAACTTGGGAGGCTGAGGCAAGAGAATCACTTAAGCCCAAGAGTTTGAGGTTGCTGTGAGCTGTGATGCCACAGCATTCTACTGAGGGTAACAAAGTGAGACTCTGAAGACTTAGAGCAAAGGTATAATAATCAAGATAAGGTGATGTTGGCACAACAATAGTCATATATAGAGATCAATGGCAGAGAACTGAGGATCTAGACATAAATCTTCATATTTATCATCAGTTGCTTTTCAACAAGGCCCAAAACAATTCAATGGAGGAAAAGAATAATCTTTCCAACAAGGGATGTTAAGTCAACTGGATATCCACATGCCAAAGGATGAAGTTGGATCCCTACCTTACACCACATGCAAAAATTAATTCAAAATACCTCATAGACTTAACTGTTTGAAAGCAGTGAGATATGATCACGATACTGCACTCCAGCCTGGGGACAGAACGGGGGGTGGGGAGAGAGAGAGAGACAGAGAGAGAAAGAAAAGAAGGAAGGAAGGAAAAGAAGATAGGAAGGAAGGAACGAAGGAATAAAGGAAAGATTATTGCTTATCAGGGGATGAGGTGAGGGGACAATGGGGAGTGATTATTTAATAGATAATACTATGTGTTTTTCTGGGGTAATGCAAAGTTCTGAAAGTAGATAGAGATGGTGGTGGCACATTACATATGCACTAAATGCCACTGAATAATACTGTTTAAATGGTTAGATTTTGAAATGTAAATTTCTCCTCAATTAAAAAAAGTAGAGTCTGTGAGCCCAGACTCATAGAGTTTCTCCATAAATCTTCTTTTTGACAATGAGTCAGTGACATCACACCTCTGTGCCTCGGTTTCCACATTTTTAAAATGGGATCAGAATAGAAATCACCACATCACTGTGGGTCATGCAGGGTTCTCTGGTGGGAAGAAATGGCCCAGGTGACTCTGGGTAGAAATGGGCAAGAGAGCATGAAAGGGCCTGAGGAAACTCAACCATATGGAGTCAGCCTTGCAGGGAAATGCACAGGGGGAGGTGAAGCATGACCCAGCTTAATGAGGAAAAGGGGAATGGTTCTCAGTTCTTTCCTCCAGGATGGAACCCAGATTATTCACCCTCAACTTTGAGGCCCCTGGAGCCCAGATCCAAGCCCCGTAGCCCCAACTCTGGCCTCTTCCCCACCACCTCTCCACCTGCACAGCCCCAGATTCTGCTGATTTAGTCTCAACACACTTGGCTTCAAGTCTTTGCCCACACGGAGCTCCCTGCCAAGCACACCCTCCCACCCTACACCCCCTCTTCAAATCCTACCACAGTGAGGTCTAGCAGGCAACATGTGAGCTGAGGCTTGGAGGAGGCAGAAAGAGCCTGGGGCAGCATGTGCTAAGAGGAGGGCACTGTGAGTGCAAAGGCCAGGAGGTGGGCATGCGCTTATATGTTGGAGGAGCAGCAAGAAGGCTGTGTGGTTAGAGCAGTGTGGGGAGCAGGAATAAGGTAAAGACAGGAAGGGGTTGGATTCTGGGGAAGGGGGTCTTTTAAACCACTGTGGGGAGCTTGACCTTGTTTTAAGTGCAATAGAAGACCCTGAGAGAGTTTGAATAAGTAAACTAATGGATAAATGAATTAATGCAGACAGGGCTGAGACAGAGCTGGAGTTTTGGCCTATTTGTAACCCACTAAGTCGTACTTGGTCACCTTAGTAGCCTAGTGCCCAGCTGGGTTTCCCCCATGGAGACATATCATCTCAGTTAATTCAGTGATGCTTCAATGGAAATGCCCACTCCAGATCTGTCTCAATTACCCCAAAATAGCTACACAACACTAAGCAGCTTGTTGCAATTATTATAAAATATTAAAATGACTCACAAAATAAATAATTCACACCCCTCATGTTCCTGCTTCCAGGTGTTTGGGGGATAATGAGATTTTTTTTTTTTTAGGTGAAAAGCAAAGAGTGTTCCTTGGGAATTGGGGGATCCTGAGAGATTGTCCATCAATCTTGTTGTGATGTAGATGGTGGTCTTTGCGGCATGGGGGTAATGGGGACAGCAGTGACATGAGGCAGGATTGGCTTCAATGACAGTTTATGCCCCAATGTGCTATTGCCTGGTGATGTGCAGGCGGGGTGAGAGGGCAGGGCCTTTGCTATGTTCCCCTTTCCTCAGATGACTGAGAAAGCTGGGTCCATTGAAGGTCACCAGATGTGCTTGGAGATTCTGGAGCAATGGAGAGGTCGAGAGATATAGAGATGGAAACAGAGACACAAAGAGAGTCAGCAAGTGACAGAGAGAGAGACAAAAGAGACACAGAGAGACAGACAGGCAGACAGAGGCAGAGATAGAAACAAAGAGAGACACAGAGACAGAGACAAGTAGATACAGGAAGAGACAGAGAAACACACAGAGATAGAGAGACATAAAGAGACAAAGAGATAGAGAGGCAGGGACAGAGAGGTTGATACACAGATATAGACATAGAGAAATAAAGACATACAGAGACAGACAAGGGGACATAGAAAGATATAGGAACACAGAGAGAGAGAGACAGAGAGACTGAGAGAACTAGATTGGATCTGTTACCCTTAACAACTCGGGAATCCCTGAAGACTCACCTGGGTAGGTACAGCCGAGCCACCTGGGGCCAGGTGGGATTTGGCAGGCCAGCCTCCACAGTGGGAGGGGCTCCTCCCAACAGCGGCCACCAAAACAGGTGCCAGAGGAGGCAGTTCTGAGAAAGAACCATACGGATTCTTGCAGTCCCAGATTCCGCACCCCTGCGTGCAGGCCGCATAGACTCCCTCCCTCCCAAGGAGCTGCTGCATGGAGAGGACAGTCACTCCCACCCTTGTTCAAGCCGCGCCTACAGTGCCGTTCAGCACCATGGACAGCGCCATACCTCGGGACACGGGCAGGAAACCCCGTGTTTGCAGCCTACATTCAGCGTTCCCACTCACCTGCTGCCGGGACCGTTGGTTGTCCCTGCCAGGAAGAATGGGTGCTCCCTTTCGTTGGCAAGTAAACTGAGGCCCAGAGCTGTGAAGAATCACAAATAAGGTCCCCAGTCAGTCGCTTGTAAGAGTTCCAAACATATTTATTGAGAACGTACTGTACGCCTGATACTGTTCCAGGTCTAAAACAGACAAAATTCCTGCCCTTATAAAGCAGACTGTTCACAAGTAAAAAGTTAAAAAACAAAATAAGAAAAATTCTAAAATAAACTCTTTCTGATAAAGATTACAAAGAAATAAGATGGGGCAATGTGCTATAGAGAGACTGACTTTATTTGGGGTGGCTGGATCAGGGAGTGTCCTTCTGAGGAGGTGACTTTGAGCTGGGACCCAAAGCAAGTGGTGCCTGTGTATGTGTGTGGGGAAGAAGCCACAGGGAGTATGCCCCATGCAGCGGACAGAGCAAGTGCAAAGGCCCTGAGGTCTGACAAATCTTGGTGAATTCAAGGAACAGAAAGAAAGCAAACAGAGTTCAAGAGAGTTTTCTAAGAATTAGGTCATGGAATGATTTTTCATTTTTAAGATTCATAGGTCATGAAAGGAATGCAACCACCCTAGGTCACATGGAAATTTTGGCCACTGTTGAGAGCACAGGGTTGGAGCAGTCTTTATAGTGTCCTGGGTTCAAATTCTGACTTTGTTTATTCCTACTGTGTGGCCTCAGGCAAGTGATTCTTTGCAATGGTTAGCTATTGCTGAGTAACAAATTACCCCAAAGCTTAGTGGCTATCTTAGTTTTTGTGGATCAGGAACCTGGGCATGGTTTAAGTCCTGGGCTTGGGTTCTAGTAAGATGTTGGCCAGTGGTAGAGTCTCATCTGAAGACTTGACTGGAATAGGATCTGCTTCCAAGCTCATGTGGTTGTCAGCAGTATTTAGTTCCTTGCTGGTTGTTTGCTGGAGGCCACCCTGAGGCACCTTGCTTGTGGGCCTCCTGGTTATGCTAGCTTGCTTCATTAAAACTAGCAAGAAAATTAATGGAGAAAAGTCCAGCAAGATGGAAGTCACAGTCTTTTGATAATTTAATCACAGAAGTGACATCTCAATAGTTTCATAGTATTCTACAGGGTGTCCCAAAAGTCACCCCTAAAGTCTTCATACATATGAAAAATAGAAAACTGTAGCTAAATGTACATTTATTTACAAAATATTCATCACAAAACTTTACAAAATGTTTGTAAAATATTCTCTACATTTCAGCCACCTCTTTGTAAAATTTTGTAATGTATGTTTTGTAAATAAAGGTACATTTACCTATAATTTCCCATTTTCCTTATGTATGGTGACTTTAGGGGCAACTTTTGGGACATCCTATATTCTTTAGTAGCAAAGGAAGGAGATTCCACAAGAAGCTAGGACTGATGAAGATATTTTTGCAAGCCACCTACTGCATGGCCCATTATGAGCTCCATTTTCTTTATCTGCAGAAGGGATTGTGAGTCCCAACTTCATACGGTTTTAGGAAGGATGTTTTACAATAGGCCAAAGTAGAAATGTTCTGGGTTTTCTGAATCATTCTTAGCTCTTACTCCTTCTAAAGACACAAGTGCAAATTTCAGACCCTTGAAATAGGGGATTCTCTCTATTTCGTCCCCCAGTCAGAGGTGAGTTTGGCCTGAGCAGACACTGAGCTTTGCAAAACAATTCCTGACTCCCCAAATGCATTCACTTATTAATTCATTGGCCCATCCTCTATATGATCTTCCTGGGGTGCTGCAACAAAGTTCACACAAACTGGATGGCTGGAACAACACACATTTCTCACAGTTCTGGTGGCTAAAAGTCTGAAGTCAAAGTATTGGCAGGGTTGGTCCTTGCTGAGGGCAGTGAAGGAGGTATTTGTCCCAGGTCTCTCTCTTGGCTTGTAAAGGATCATTTTCATGTTCACAGAGTGTTCTCCCTGTACATATATCTATGACCAAATTTTCCCCTTTTGTAAGGACACCAGTGATATTGGATTGGGGCCCACTCTAATGTGATAACATCTGAATTAATTACATTGGTAACAACCCTATTTCCAAATAAGGTAGTAGGGAGTTAAGACTTCAACATATGAGTTTGGGGAGGAGGATGTGATTTAACATCATTCAGGGAGAGACCCTGTCTCTCTGTCTCTCTGTCTCTGTTAATTTCTCTCCGTCTATCTCTCTTTAACATTGTTTAGTCTTTACATCTCTGATTCTTTCTTTCTCTCTCTCTCCCTGTTTGGAAAGCCCCGGGACCCAGTTAAGCCATGTCCAGATTCCTGATCCAGAGAAACTGAGGTAGTAAATGTTGTTTTAAGCCACTAAGTTCTTTGGGGTAATTTGTTACACAGCAATAGCTAACTGCTGCAGAGAATCATATGCCTGAAGTCACACAGTAGGAATGAGTAGACAAATTTTGAACCCGGGACACTGTAGAGTCTTGTCCAGCCTATGCTCTCAACAATGGCCAACAGACCCCTTGGCCCCTTTAGGCCAAAACTTAGTGTGACCTAAAGTGGTTGTTTTCCTCTCAGGACCTGTGAATTTTAAAAAAGCAAATTGCTCCAGGATCCACTTCTTAGAAAACTACCACGAACTCTTTCTGCTTTCTGTCTGTTTCTTGGAATTCACAGAGCTGTCTTCTCATCTCAGATGACACCTCCTCAGTGGCACTCTTCTCCAGTCCCTATCACCTCCTTGATGCTTTTTAAATATGCAGTGTACATTCCTGCCTCAGGGCCTTTGATCTGGCTGTTTCTTTTGCCAAAATCACCCTCTGCTCACCTGGCTCCCACTCATATTCTTCAGGTCTCAGCGAAAGTGTCACCATATTAACTAGACAGTCCCTCCCCTTCAGCTACTCCCAGTCCCTTCCTGCCCTGCTCTGTCCTTCCCCACTGCTTTAACTGCTTCTTTTCTATCCCCCCACCCTAGATTGTCAGCCCCACAAAGGCAGGTATTTTATCCCGATTGTGTCCCTAACTCCAGAACTCCAGAAGTGTTTATGGAATTGAATAATCATAGACTAACTGGGAGATGTGAGAATGACTATGTAGACCCGCAGCATTATGGAAGCTTGGAATTTGCTGCTGAATCCCAGGCATAGAATCTTGCAACTTCCATCAATCTTAGAATCGAGGAAAAAGAAGTCCTAGACAACCCCCCCCCCAAAACACACACACACTCCAATTTAATCCACAGTTTTCCAGGCCTGGTTCTCTAGTCTGCCTTGGTTACCGCCTGTGATGGGTGCCTCACTACCATCTGGGGCAATCTTTTCAGACAGTTCCATGGGTACTGAAAAATCTTTCCTTAAGAACTGAGCCTTCATTTTTCACCCTGGAATTCCCCTCTGATCTCAGAATCTCTCCTCATTCATATTAACCACAATCATTTAGTTCTTTCTACCTCCTTGGAAGCTAGTCAGGGTGGGAGGGAGGAAGGATTTGAAACCACGAATCCTGCTTTCCAAGGTTCAGTCCTCCATTTTTCAGCCTTTCCTGAAATTTTCTGACAAAGATGATAGCTGAGGTGTTAGCTAACAACTAAAGTGTTAGCTGATAACTAAAAGGTTAACAGATAAGAGAAGCGCTAGCTGATACGGGCAATGCTGGGAGATAACTAGAGTATTCAGTAAGAATTAGAGTGCTTTGGTTGATAATCTCTCCCTTCCTCCCTCCATTCCTTCTCAGTCATTTATTGAGCACCGTCTGTGTGCCAGGCCCTGCGCTGAAAGCGGGTGTTATAAAAATAGATCAGATGCAATCTCTCCTTCAGGGCACTCAGTTGGACACATCTAAGATCTAAGCTCTCTTGGAAGCCCCAAAGCCAGCAAAGTCTTTAAGACACCAAGGCGTGGAGTTTCAATACTAGAATGTCAGCTCGTGGGCAGAATTCCCCCCCACTACACACACACCCAAAGCCCTGCCTACTGGCAAACAAGGTAAAACCCCTGAGCTTGTCCATGGTGTTGGTGCTTCTGGGCCGGCTCCTGTCTCTCCAGTGTGGGTGGTGAATGACTTCATCTGGCCCCAGTAGCTGTCACTCAGCCCTAGTCAGACAGGAGACAACATGGTTGCCATGGAAACGAATATACTTCCCCCTGGAGGGGGAGAGTGAACCAAGGGAGCCAGAAACTATGTGTGAATTCCCCACAAAGTGACCCAGGCTCTGATGGATCGGATGGAAGTAGAGGATTAACACCTTCACTGCCGCTCCCCCCAAACCCCACTGTGCTCTGGCTCCTTCAGGAGCTCAGCATCAGAGTTAAAGAGCACCATTAGTTCCAGAGTATTAGTGAAAACCCAGCTCTCTATCTTCACCTAACTTCTCCATGCCTCAGTTTCCTCATCCAAAAAGTGGGTACAAATAAGTGCATTCATTCATTCATTCATTCATGTATTCATTGAATAAATGGAATTGATTGGAAACCTGTCATGTGCCAGGACACTGTTCTAGTTGCGAGTAGGGCAGAAAAGATACCTGTCCCCTCAGGGCTCCCAGACCAAGCAACAAACAAATGAATTGGAGAAATCCAGGGAGTATTGTTCAGGGAGGATAAGAAAATGGTGGGATGAGCTAGGGAGTGAAGGGAGGGAGGGGAGCATTTAGCTGGGGGTCAGGGAGGACCTCTGGAAGGTGACATGTGAAACTTCAAGGATGAAGAAAGAGAAGCCAGTCACCAGGAGATCTGGGAGAAGAGCACTCCAGGCCAAGGGAAGAGCCCATGCAAACGCCCTGAGGTAGAATCATACCTAGTATGCTGGAGGCACAGTGAGGAGGCCCGTGTGGTTGGAGTAGGGTGAGGAGGGAGAGAGAGGAAGGAAGGGAGGTCAGGGAGGGAATGGAGCAGGTCCACGCAGGGCCTGGTAGGCCCCAGGGAAAACTTGGGCTTTGATCTCGAGGAAGGCAGGAGCCAACAAGGGCTATTGGCAGAGGAAGGGCAGACCCTGACTCAAGTGCTCACAGGTGCCCCCTGCCTGCTGCAGGGAGGACAGAAAGTTAGGTCCTCAGCTGAGGGACCAGGGCAGAGCAGATTGTTCTGGTGCAGGTGAACCTGACTCATGCAGGGCAGAGACTGCCCTTGCTGACTTTGCTGCGTCCTCTATCGTGGTCATGCTGAAGCATTTACATATTGAACTATGTGAAAGTTTATTATAATGATTATTTTTAAAATTTCTCTTTTATATTATAGGTAGCAATTTATATTTTTTTCTGAAACTATACGTGTAGATCAGTTATATTGTCCATGCGTTTTATTCTAGGACAGGATGTTTGATCGGACAGAGCTGAGACCAGGAGACTACAGCCCCAGAGTAGCCTCTGGTTTGTTTTTTTTTGTTTGTTTGTTTTTTTTTGAGACGGAGCCTCAAGCTATCCCCCTGGGTAGAGTGCCGTGGCATCACAGCTCACAGCAACCTCCAACTCGTGGGCTCAAGCGAGTCTCCTGCCTCAGCCTCCCAAGTACCCGGGACCACAGGCGCCCGCCACAACGCCAGGCCATTTCTTGGTTGCAGCCATCATTGTTGTCTGGCGGGCCCGGGCTGGGGATTCGAACCCGCCACCCTAGGTGTATGTGGCTGGCGCCTTAGCTGATTGAGCCACAGGCGCCGAGCCTAGCCTCTGGTTTGGAGCCGTCGTGAAAAGGTCTGGCATACATAAGTGCTCTGTAATCAGAGGTGGCTCATCAGGTCACAGGATGGAGGCAGAAGGGACACAAGGACCTGAGTGTCCTTGACATTCTTCAGCCCCATGCCTCACTGGTGGCTCCCTACACCTCATCCAATCATAGGATCCTCTTAGGTCTCATTTTTGAGAATGGAGAAATAGACTTCCAGAGAGGGAAAGACATTTTTCCAATGTCACACAGCCTATGACTGAACTGAAGATTCAAACCCTGGCTGTTTGGGCCAGTTCAGACGCTGTGAGGTGACAAATATTGGCTCTGCCTTTGGGGGAACCTCTGCTCCCTTTTCCCAGCCTGGCCTTACCCTGGCACACTTCCAACTCTGGGTGATCCTGGGCTGGTTAGTGTGAAATATCACATCTCTAGGCTGCACTGATTGATTAGGGGGGACCACATGATCTGATCCAAGCCAATAAGAATCCACTGTGGGCTGTGCTGGGACTAGTAGGCAGGAGGGTTCCATTCCTACATGAGTTGCTGTCTGCTGGGAAGATGGAGATCAGCCGGGAGCTTGAGGTCTCTTTAGATTTTATGAATGGGGAGGGGAGCTGCTTGTGAATGCAGCCCATGCAGAGGAAAACTAATCTGGGCAACTGAAAGAGACAGACCTCCAACGATAACATTTCAACTCCTGGATCCAGCTATGCCTAAAGGAAGAACCTTGAACTTTACAGTTGTTGGAACCCAGTTATATTCTTTCTTCCTCAATCCTAATGAACTTCCATTGCTCACAACCAAAACAAAACCCTGCAAGGTGCCAGATTTTCTACCCTTAAAGTCCATGGCTTATGTGGCTCCAGGCTCTCTTCATGCATTGGGCAGACATTATAAAATGATCCAAAGAAACTTTTCTCTTTTCTTTTCTTTTCTTTTTTGAGACAGAGTCTCAAGCTGTTGCCCTGGGTAGAGTGCCATGGCATTATAGCTCACAGCAACCTCAAACTCATTGGCTTAAATGATCCTCTTGCCTCAGTTTTTCTATTTTAGTAGAGACGGGGTCTCACTTTTGCTCAGGCTGGTCTCGAACTCTTGAGCACAAGCAATCCACCCACCTCGGCCTCCCAGAGTGCTAGGATTACAGGCGTGAGCCACCACGTCTGGCCCCAAAGAAACTTTTTTGAAGGTGAGAGATATATTCATGGTCTTGATTGTGGTGATGATTTTACAGGAATATGCATATGTCCAAACTTATCGAACTGCACACATTTGCATATTCTATATATGTTCATTATGCCTCTACAAAGGCATGTATTTTAAAAATAATATCAGTAACATTATTTCAGCTCCTGGATTTAGCCATGCCTGAAAGCAGAGACCTCTGGATTTTTTTTTTTCAGATACGTAAACCTGTAACTATCTTCAATAATTATTGTTAGTTTTTGTTTTATTTTCAGTTTTAAATATTTGACTCTTTTCTGTTTCTCTTATGTCACAGAGGAGACCAAGACACAAGAAAAGACCAAGAGAGGGCAGTGGTAACAAATGCCTAAAAATACGTGTCCTGGAAACTGTCATGCATAGGGAGTTTATGTTCGTGCTCATGTGGGAAACTGTCTGACAAGTATAATTTTTTCTGCAGGACTTGTCAGAACCTTTAATATATAAATGTGAGTTTCCAAGAGGAGGAGGTAGGAAGTGTCTTTCCAAATTTATCTGAACCCAGAACTCTTTGTTTTCAGAAGCTTCTCAAGGGAGTAGATTCAGCCAATATGATGAAGTGGAAACAGCAGGGCAGCTAGTATCAGAGAGGCCTGCGTTCAAATGCTGGCATTGCTGGGTGGCATTGAGGATGCATCTCTAAAAGGAGTTGAAGCTGATGTCATCAGTACCTTGCTCATGCCCCCTAGCTGGGTCCCACCTGCCAGCACCTAAGACCCTCTACCTAAGGGAATTCTCTGGCATTGGGGGACCCCACTGGATCCATATGTGCAGTGGGATGGCAAGACATGCCAAAGAGTTAATGCACCCTGGAATCAGCCCTCAAAAACAATTGGCCAGTATTGGAGGATAAATACCCCAGCTGCCTTGCTCTTCTGCTGTGACACCTCTGAAGCAGGCTTTGTGCAGACATCTCCAGCAGGATGGAGTCCCAGTTGCCTATGGTGATCACATGCTCACTGATGTCCCCATAGTGGCTCTTTCTCTTGCTGGTCTGCTTTGCCTCCCAATATCACTCCCTCCTCCCAGACAGCCCCAGCAGTGCCTCAGCTTCCCTTCTCACTCAAACCTCACTGTTTGTTTGCCTTTTCCCCCTCTCCTGACAGAAAACATCACAAAACCTTTCCCTGCTGCAATCTCCTGTTCAATCCTTTCCTTTGAAGCCCTTGTTGGTGTTGTAACCCCTGCCTAGAATACCTTTCTTCTCCCATCTAACCAAATCCTCACTCCATAGGGTCAGGATTCCCCTCAACAGTGGGGCCCTAAGTAATTTTGGATGGTACCTAAACATGTTATTAAATAGTATTAACTCGCAGGGTGAGACAGTGTGTCCCTTTCCAATCCTCTTTCATTCCTTCTGATGATGTAAAGGACAGAATGTCTCCACTGAGTGCTCGGGGGGTTAACCCTTTTCTAACCCTCACTGATCCTCTTCTTAAAACAAAGCAAGAGCAGGCTGCAGGCTCCGAGCCTTGGGTGGGCAGCAACACCTTGCTAGAATGAAATAACCATGTTTTGTTTCTATCATGTGTGTTTTTGCCACCCACCTTCTATTTGTGGCAGGTGCAAACAGCTCTTCATTTCCAGGAGGGAAGCAGAGTTGCTGTTTTTAAATATACTCACTTGAGAAGACATGAGTTGGTTAGAAGGAAAATGTTAAAATAAATTGTGGGATATGTCGGGTGCCGGTGTGGCCACAACTATGAATAACCCTGATGCTTGCTGAGGAAGCATGGGCAACACTTGCCTCTATCGAGAAGCCTTCCTGGATTTCCTGGCCAAGCTTTCAAGACCTCTCTGCTCTACCTTCGAAGAGCTCACCTTTTCACACCAGGGTCTCCCATGCTAGCACACTCGTGGTATAATTTTCATTTTGGGAGGGCAACCTGGAGTGGAGGAGGGGTGTCTCAGGGCCTCAGTCTCCCTGTTTGTGCCAGGGGGAGAGACTGGGGGTGGCAGCAGCACTAGGATTGGGGAGGGGAGGAAGAAAAGCAGGCGCCTCCATGCCAGCTGGGCCTGCCTCCTGCAGCTGCTGGCGTTGCCATGGTTACCGCGCAAGCATCCCTCTCCCCCCACCAGCCCCTCACCCTCAAACCAGGCCCTTCCAGGGACCATGGCTCCTGGGTGCCATGGAAACGGTTTCCAAGCACCCACACTAGGCTTCCTCATTGGCTGAACAAGACCACAGGCAAAGGTCACCCCCAGGGTCACTTCTAGGGGCCCCAGAGCTAGATTTCTTCAAGGTCCTCACCACCCAATGTGAAGTGGAATGTCTGGAATGGGATCTTGGTTTTTAACTCCTTCGCCTCTGGGGATGCTGAGAGGCTTGAAGTCGCCTGGGTGGCACTGAAGCAGCTCTGAGCCCTGAGAGAAGCTGTCTTGTGGGGACTTTTAGCTGCTCCCCTGCAAACTCCCAAAAGTCCTCTATGAAAATCAACTGTTCTGAGTAAATACACTCAGCTTGCTCTGCCAATGTGGCACTGAGAGGAACGACCAGGCAGCACCTCCCCCTTCTTCTAGGGAGCTTTCTACCAACAGTGGTGGCTGCCACAGAGCAGAGGCTTGAGGGGCTGGGACCCTGTGCTTAGGAGCAGGGGTCAGCATGGGACACTGCACTCTGGAGTTTTGGAAAAATGAAAATAGTCACAATAACAACAGGTACAAACACATTTGAATGGATTTAAGCCTGCAACAAGGCAAAGAGGAAGGTACCATTATCCCCATTTTAGAGATGGGGAAACTGAGACCTACAGAGGTCAGGATCATGCAGAATGAACATAAGCCACAACTTGGTACCTGAACCCATGCCACGTGGCTCCAGGGTCGGCACTGTTAACCACCAGCCTCTCCCCTGCCTCTGACAACGTAATTGAAGGTCCTTGAGGTGACCTGCATTTAGGGTTGGGGCAGAGGCTGGGAACTGAGAAAGAGATGCCAGGAGGGGCATGGGACCCAAGGTAGCCAGCCAGAGGAGAGATGGGCACGTCCAAAGGGATGATTTAGGGGGCTATAGACACTAGTAAAATCTTCATCAGAGACCCCAAAGACACCCCCCAAAAACTGACTGCCCAAGTTTAAGAGGTGAACCTGTGTGCAAACCCAGCTTCAAGATAGTCCCCTCAGACTCTATCCACCCCTTCCGAACAGACAACAGTCCCCAACCCCTTCTAATCAAGGCCATGGAAATTATGGAAGGAAACTCAGAGGGTCTGCGAAGAAAAAGTGAGTTTAGGTCAGGAAATGGTTTAAGATAGCTACTGTGTGCCAGATCTGTGTGGAGAGGTCCCCATGGGACCTCAGGCTCATGTGGAAAGAAAACTGAACACAGATACACCCAGGTTCTCAGGAGAAGGAAAGGTCTAGACAGGGGAGGTAGGGGGGCCAGGCAAAGAGCAAACTTTGGAACTGGGACTAAGAGGAGAAGCAGGAATTTGTCAGGCAAAAGAGCAGGGAGTTCTGGGAGAGGGCACAGCGCATGCAGAGGCCCTGGGGCAGGATCATGCCTGACATATTGGAGAAACAGTGAGGAGGCCCCTGTGGCTGGATCAGAATGAATGGAGGGGGTAAGTGGGGGTACAGAACAGGAGGAGATAGGGTTAGAAAGGACATAGAGATTGAATGTGCAAAGGAAATCAAGAGGGCTTCTTAGAAGAGATGACATCTTCCACATCTTTGAGCAGAGACTTAGACGATGAGGAGGAGCCAGCCACGAGGAGATCTGGGGAGTAGAGGATGCCAGGAAGAGGGAACATCCAGTGCAAAGGCCAGGGGGCTTCTCTGTGCCCTGTATGTTCAAAGAACAGAAGCTGGCATGGCTGTAACAGTGTTAGAGAGGAGAAAAAATATAGGACGAGGCCAGGCTAAGAAAATAGCTAAACCCTAATAGACTAAACCCAAGAGGTGCTACTGCACTAGCCCAGGTGAGTGATGATGTTGGCCCTGGGCTGGGCAGGGACAGAGCAACGTGCTTGCATTCAGTGTGTGATAAAGAGTTAACGCCTCAGGCCTAGCTGATAGAAAGAGGTGGGGAGGGCAGGAGATGGAAATTAGAGATGGCAGTCAGGTTTGGGTCCTTTCCTCCTTGTCCCAAAGAAATCACCAGGGAAACTTTGGCTGCAGACAGATGGTGGGAGCAGGAGGCAGCTCGGGCCACCCAGCCTCCCAGAGATGTGGCTGTGCTCTGTGGCGTCCCATCTCCCACCAGCTGCCGGCAACATGAGGCCCAGATGTTCCATTCTGGGGACATCTGTGCTGGGCCTTCCCAGCATCAAGCAGGTTTCGTCTGCAGTAGCAGCATCTGGGATACCTCAGATGGAGAAGTATCGAGGCAGGGCTGGAGCAAAGAGGAGAACCTTAGTTTTGGGCCAGCAGGTTGTTGCTAGCTCTCATGAGAGCCCGTGGGGAAAGGCAATGGCACCCAGAATAGCTAGCGCAGTGCTGGAGATGGGTCTGTGACACTGGAACCATTAAACATAAAACCATCCTTCAAACAGAAGGCTGGGGGCCCTCTGCAGATGCTCAGCGCTCACAGTGTCTCATTGCAAAGTCCCACCCCCAAGCCTTTGCCTCAGTCTTTCCCTTTGCCAGGAGTATCCTGCTCACTCTGCCTTTGATTCATTCCCTCAACAAGTATGTACTGAGCACCTACTATGTACCAGACACTGTACACAGGCACTAGGAAAGTAGCAATAAATAAAATAGACATACACAAAAATTCCTGACCACACGAGGCTCAGTCTAGTATGAGAGACAATCCATTAAAAATGAATAAACTATTCTCAAATAGCGATGTGCTAGGAAGGACACAGAACATGGTGTAATGTGGAAGGAAGGCTCTGTTAGCCCCAAGGCTATCAGGGAGGACCTCTTTGCAAGTGTATGCAGGGTTTCAATAACAGGCCTCAGAGAAGGTGAGACACTTGTCCACAGACACACAGCAACAACAGGTACCAACCCCACAGCCTGAAGATTGAAGTGAGGGGGTGGCCAAAAGCCAATCAAAACTTTTTTTCCCAGCAAATAAGATAAAATAAAAACCCATGCATGGCCAGCCCCATGAGATCTCCCAACTGCTGGGGGGGGGGGGTGGCAGAGGAAGAAGAGGGAGCAGAAAAAAAAAAGATAAAAAGAGCAATATTTCTATTGTCCTTATCCAAATAAATTGAGATGTATTTGCAAAAGTGTCAAGAAAACCGGCAGGAACAAAACTATAAAATCACACAGCTGCTCTGAGGGCCCGTGACAGACAGCTCAGATTAATGTAGCTGTATTTTTATGGTCTGTTAACAACTGATATGGGTTTTAAATATATTATCTTCCATTGTATTGTCTGTCATTTTAAAAACTGCTCGTGTCTCCTGTGTTTGCTTTTAAAAGGTTCTTATAGAACATTCTGCAGCTGAGCTCCCAAATCTTTTTTTTTTTCCTGTAGATATATCATCACAGATCTTCTCATCCCCTCCGAGCTAGGTTTTCTCTGGTACTTTCATGGGCAATTTACCACAGAACCTATTGGAACCCCTTGAGTTTCTTAATTCAGAGAGCAGCCGCAGGAGGCCTGATTCCTGTCTAGTTGGAGATTTCTGAGATGAATTGATGGAACTAGTCCAGATGAGATAAAAGGCAGCTGGAGACATCCCTAGCCTCTGTTTCCACATCTGTCAAAAGGAGCCTGACCTCAGGGAACTCACAGTCTGTTTATAGAGACCTGTAGCAGTCAGCTTGTGCTGTGATAATGCCATGTAACAAACCACTCCTGAATCTCATTGGTTTATCACAACACATATTGGTTTCTTGCTCACAGATCCCTGTTCATTCATATTCTCACTCTTCCTATCTCTCTCTCTGTCTCTCTCACTCTCTCTGAACTTCAAGGATGATTCCCATATCTGTGACCCCAGCCCCAAGCTGGTTTCTATGTCCAGAACAGGATAATCAACATTTGCTGAGATGTGGTTCGTTTGCCCAAAGACTTCCGCATGAGCTGCCTCTCTACCCACATTCTCACCCATCACCTGTCAGGTCCCACATTCTACCCATTTGAAGCCCTTAATCTCTATCATCACCCCCTCCTTTCCACCTTCACTGCTGCTGACCTCTTCCATCGATCCACCTTAATCTCATCTCTGTACCATAGGGATCACCTCCACCCTGGTCTGAAGGCTCCCATTCTCTCTTCTTCTCCAGTTTACCCTCCCTACAGAAACTAGGGTGATTATTTCTTTTTCTTAAAAAAAAATGTAACCTGATCAGTTCTCTCTCCTGCTCAGATCCACTCATGGATTCACAGAAGATAAAATCTGAGCACCTCAATGTAGTGTGAGAAGTTTTCATGTGTGCCTTCTTTCTCCCTAAATTTTACTCCCATTCTATACTCCAGTCAGACTTTATCACAAATGCTTTCCTCCCCACCCAAATACTCAGCTCATTTAGACATCTTTTGCACAACTGTTTCTTCTGCTTGGAATGCGCTTACACCTCACAAACTCCTACACATCCTGCATGACCCAGCCTCCATTACCCCTTCCCCAGCAGAGGGCGATCTTGTTCTGTACTCTGCCCTGCGACCAGGATTTGTGGCTCCCACCTACCCACTGGAATCATGTGTTTGCCTGTCTGTCTTCTTCCTAACTGAACAATAACCTCTGTAAAGGTAGGGGGTGAATTTTCCTCCTCTGGATACTGCCAGTCCCCACTTCAAGAAGTGAGCACAGCTCTAACTGTGTAGAACAGAAAGAACGCCCTATTACAGGGCATTAATTACAGAGCCTGGACAATTAGAAGCGAGGCCAGTAGAGTGTAGAAGTGTAGGCGATCACACAGCCGTACATAACAAGGCACTAATTGTGCAGGGAAGACAATTAGGAAGGGAGGTTTCGAGTCACCAGTTCCATGGTCTGGACAATTAGACATCAGGCCATATATAAAGGACGTGCTAATCGCTTGGTTCGGACGATTAACAGGGCATCTGGGAAATAATAAAGCAAAATGCCACCAAGCAGCCAGGCACAGAGCCAGGTAGTGCAGCCTTGGGAACTACAGACTGGCTGCCCAGATGTGAATCCTCCTATGGGACTTGAACAAGAGATTTCCTCTTGCTCAGCCTCATTGTTGTCATCTGCAAAATGGGATGTTCACGGCACCTGTGTGGTGGATATGGGAACCAGGGGCACCTAACAAGGAGCTAATCAGGAGGCCAGTGGGGTGCCCCCACCCCTTATAATCCACCCCCTGTGGATTTGCCCCTAATTATATCCCTTGGGGACCTAGAGTTAGTAGCACTTGCCTTGGAGCTGCAAAGTAGACAGACCTGGGTTTGAACGATTTAGCTATCTCAGGAACAGCTGGGCCAAGTGTGCCTTTTCTGCTGAGTACTTGTTTAAAAAAATCAATAAAAATAATATCAGTAAACAAACTCCTAATCTTTGTCCCTGGAAGAGGTGGCAGAGCACAGGTGAGCCAGAGGGAGGTGGACAAGGGCATATGGTCTGTCTCTGCATGTAGTTTGCTGAAGGGCCCTGGGGAGGACACTGAGTGGCTCTGGATCTCTGAGGGCACTGCTGACTGGGAGGGCTTAGCAACGGCAGCCAACTGTGGGGTCCTCTAGCCAGTAGGGTTGGGTCATGCCATGGCCCAGAAGATGCATCAGTCATGGTAGAGAAAAGTGAGGTAGCATGTTTATAACCTCCAACCTGGACTAGTGAAGTCTCCACCTCCTATCTGGTCCCTTGCTCCCACCCTCATCCCTTAAACCCTGTCTTCCCCACAGCTGCCACTAGAGGATGACCGTGAGCACCTTAGTCGGCCACCTCTTTGGCCCACAGCCCTTTGTGGCTCCTACCTCTTTTGGGGTTATAGTCCAAGTTCTCTCAAGGACCACCAAGCCCTGTACAAGCTGCCCCATTATGTCCCTTCCCTTCCCTTCTCCTTCTCTCCCCCTTGCTTACTCTGCTCCAGCCACATGGATCTCTCGCTGTATCTCTGACACACCAGGCAGAGTCCTGCCTCAGGGCCTTTGCACTGACCATGCCCTCTGCTTGCGACACCCTTCCTCTACATTCTCATGGCCAGCTCCTTCTCATCATTTAGGTCTCAGCTCAAATGTCACCTCCTCCAAGGTGGTGTCACCTCCTCTAAGAGGCCCTCCTTGACCAACCCAGATAAAGAGAGGCCCTCCCCCACCCTTCACTTTTTTTCACATTATGCTATTTCAGTTCTACTGGTCACTTATCACTGTCTGAAATGATTACATTTTTGTTTACTTGTATATTCTCTGTCTCTCTCCAGTTTCCATCAGTTACAGGAACACAGGAAATACCGTCCCTCTGTTCTCTCTAGTGTCTAGAACAAGGCCAGGCACACAGTGGCCATCAATGTTTGTTAAATGAATAAATGAACAAATTGGAGCACAGAGGCTAAGAGAGTGCAGACGTGGGTGTTTCATTCCCTGTTCTGCTAAATACTGGCTTTGTGACTTTGGGCTAGCTGTTTAACCTCTCTGTGCCTCTGTTTCCCCATCTGTAAAATGAGTGATTCTAATAAGATAATCCACATAATGTGACTTGCACAGTGCCTGACAGGTAGTTAGCACTCACTAAATACTGTACTCTTGCTAGAGATGACGGTGTCCCAACCATAGGACCAGATCACCACCATTCCAGAGACCTTGCTAGGTCAGGATACATGGACCAGTCTTTTTCTTTTATTCCTTTTTTACTTTTTCCTTTCTTTTCTTCTTTCCATTCCTTTCCTTTTCTTCTTTTCTTTTCTTTCTTTTGCTTTTCTTGAGACAGGATCTCACTCTGTCACCCAGGCCAGAATGCAGTGGCACCATCATAACTCACAGCAACCTCAAATTCCTGGGCTCAAGTGATCCTCCTGTCTCAGCCTCCTGAGTAGCTGGGACCACAGGTGTGTGCCACCACACCCAGCCCAATCTTTTTCTTTTTAATAGCTGCACATTTTTCTGTAGGATGCACATTGTATGGTTCATCTATCAGGTCCCCACTGGATGGATACATTGCAAATGACCCCTCAAGGCACATCTGTGAACTCACCTCTCTGGGTTAGAGGTCAAGGGCTTGAGGGGCTGTGATGCATTTTTCCCTGATGCTGCTGCCCACTGTCCATGCACTTGCTCTCTGTGTACAAGTCCTGCTTCCCTCACCCTGGTCAATACTTGCTATTATCCATTTTCTCCCCCTTTTTTCCCAATCTGGTCAGCGTGAAGCAAGATCTTGTTCTGGTTTGATTTTCTGTTTTCTTGACCAAGTAGCTGGTTTTCCCTCCTCTTGCTGAAAGCACACACCAAGGAGATGTGGCCACAGCCACCCGGAGCCACACAATGTGTGGCTCAGACGATGCACCACTCATGGAACACTGACAACCAGCGGGGCCAGCTCAGTCAGAGTTGCAGGGGCAAAGGCCAGAAAGGGGCCCCAAGTGCGTGTGTCTGTGTTGAGGGTCATTGATCCCCCCACTGTAGACAGTGCAGCATGTTCCCAGTAAATCCAAACATGCAGCCTATGGAGCAGCCTCTTGTGGATCGATGGTCGGGAAGTTGGAGGCAGCGGCAGCTTGGCAGCCTCCTCAGCAGCCTCCTCATGCTCCTTCAGACCCAGGGAGGAAGAATGGAGACAACAGCCAGCCAGGCTTGAACCCTACTTTTGTCACTGACCTCCATGGGACTTGGTATGGGTGATGTCCCTTCCCAAGCCACTGTGTTCTCATCTGTGAATGGGCATTAACAGCCTCCTACCTCCCAGAATTCATTCATGCATTAATCCACTCATTCATTTAGCAACTATGTATTGAGTACCTACTGTGTGTCAGGACTTGTTCTATGCCTTGGAATTACAAAAGCAAGACAAACAAACCAATGCTATTGATCGGGTCCTGTGGCTCACGCCTGTATGTAATTCTAACACTCTGGTAGGCCAAGTCAGGAAGATTGCTTTAGGCCAGCCAGAGCAAGTATGAGACCCTGTCGGTACAAAAAATAAAAAAAATTAGGTGGATGTGGTGGTGTACCTGTAGTCTCAGCTACTCCAGAGGCTGAAGGATCACTTGAGCCCAGGAGTTGGAGGCTGCAGTGAGCTATGATGACACCACTGTACTCCAGCCCAGGTGACAAAGCAAGATCCTGTCTCAAAAAAAAAAAAAATCTATGCCACTGAGTTGATAGGATGTGGTCAATACTCAGTGCAGGGAATAAGGAATGATTTTGAAAGGGCTGTGAAGAAAGTAAAGCAGGATGAAGGAAGGAGGGAGTGATGGGGACACGGCTCCCTTAGCTGCAGTAGTCAGGGAAGGATTCTCAGAGGAGGTAACATTTGAGCAAAGATTTGAAGGAAGAGGGGAGAGACCCAAGCAGATCTCTGGAGGGAAAAGCACTTCAGAAGGAAGGAACTGCCCAGGCAAAACCTTGGGCCAGGACTCGGCGTGTTGGAAGGTGGCTATAATGGAGTAAGTGAGGAGTGGGTAGGTGGGAGAAGGTAAGGGCAGGGAGCTGACAGGGGCCAGTCATCCAAGGCCCTGTGGACCTCAGGGAAAAGTTGACCTTTTATTCTTTATCTCAAGAGATGTGGGAGCCCTGGAAAGGTTCAACTGAATGAACAAGTGAATGGGCGAGAAAAGCTGAGAGCTTTCTCATTTCCAACTCAGAGGTGAAAACTGAAGCCCAAAGTCATTCAGCAAGGAAGTGGTGAGTTGTGACTTTAATCCAGGCTGATCCCAGTTCTTGTCATCCAGCCATGCGCAGGTATTCTGAGATTTGGGGGCAGGGTGGCGCAATGGTTATGCATGTTGGCCTTAGGAGCTGGACCATCCAGAGCTCAAATCCTGGATCTGGTCTTCAAAAGCTGGGTGACCTTGGGCCCAAGAGGCCCAAATGGGGTTCAGGGTCCCCATGCCTCAGTTTTCTCATTGCCAAATGGAGCCAATGATTCTGTGTAGAAGAGAAGAGAGTGTGAGCAGGGAGGGAAAAGACTTAATCTGTGTCTTCTTTCTAAAAAACTCTGTTGGGTCAGGTGCATGGCTCACAGGGATTACAGATCTTAGGACTTTGGGAGGATCACTTGAGGCTACAGTGAGCTATGATTGTGCCACTGTACTTCAGCCTGGCAGACAGAACGAGCCTTTGTTTCTCAAAAAACATACGAATAAGCAACAACCACAAAAACCTTGTTGGGCTTGCAGGGGCAGTGATGGAGGCTGGGAGGCCAGGGGGAGGCCGGGGTGGTTATCTAGACAGGAGGTAACTGCTTCTTGTGAGGGTCTGCAATGCTCTTACACAGCTTGGCTTAGCAAATCTTCATTTTAAACCCACGTGCTCATGTAAATCCTACATGGCCATTTTACAGGTGAGAAAACCAAAGTCATTTCTTATTAGTACCATAATTAGAGCCAGTTAGTAGCAGAATCAGGTTCCTATACCACATCCTCCGCTCTCTTTCCCCCTTTCTTCCTTCTTAAAGAACAAGCATTCACTGATGTAGTTTCCCCCACCCCATTCCCACTCTGACCTCAAAAGTAACACCGTTTGTTGCAGAAAATTTAGAAAATCCAGACAAACTTAAAAGAAGAACTAAGACTTAGCTATCATCTCACCCCTCCAGCATCAACCTGAAGTGTGTTTCCTTTTAGTCTTTTCTCTATGCAATTACATACATTGTAATTTATTTAATGGCAACATACTGGTTTTTAAAAATGGATCCTCTATTTTTTATTTTTTATTTGAGACAGAGTCTCATTTGTTGCCTTCAGTAGAGTACTATGGAGTCACAGCTCACAGTAATCTCTAACTCTTGGGTTCAGCAATTCTCTTGCCTCAGCCTCCCCAAGTAGCTGCAACTACAGGCGCCCGCCACAACACCTGGCTGTTTTTAGAGATGAGGTCTCCCTCTGGCTCAGGCTGGTCTTGAACCTGTGAACTCAGGCAAACCACCTGCCTCAGCCTCCCAAGTGCTAAGATCACAGGCATGAGCCACTGTGCCCGGCCAAAATTAATCCTCTATTGTTAAGCTTTTAGGTTGTCTGATGTGTCACTATTATACACCAGGAAATAACACCCTTGTAGCTTCACTTCTGTTCATATCTATAATTATTTCTCTGAAGAAATGCCCAGAAATGACTTGACTAGTCAAAGGGCAGATGTGATTATAAGATCTTTCTAATTTACAACAACCTTACTGGAAATTTTGATATAAACCTTTTTGTATCAAGTAAGTTTTGGCACACAAACACAAAAATGGAAAGAATATTGGCATATGAAGTTCGGACAATTAACTTTGCAAACTCATCCTAGAAAAAGTGCTACACACCTCATTGCTGAATAGCACTATGGTCATCTTTGAAGTACTCCCCTTGGGAAGCTATGCACTCATACCAGTGTAGAACTAACCAAGAAGTTCACCCTTCAAAGGATTCTTGGAACTCTTTCTGGAATGACCATCAGAGCTGTTATATTACCCTGGATGTCCTGAATGTCATTAAAATGTCTTCCTTTCAATATTTCTTTTATCTTTGGGTAGAGAAAAAAGTCACTGGGGGCCAGATCAGGTGAGTAGGGAAGGTGTTACAAGACAGTTATTTGTTTACTGGCTAAAACCTCCCTCATAGACAGTGCTGTGTGAACTGGTGCGTTGTCATGATGCAAGAGCCACGAGTTGTTGACCAAGATTTTCAGGTAAGATTTTCCCATTTCTCTATCTATATTTATTTGATCTGCTATCCACTGACCATTTTGAGGCATAATACAATAAATTTTTGAAATGTTTTTGTTGGTTCTCCTCTTACTGGCCAAATCTGACCTCTCTTCATCAATGACATTTTCTCTCTCCTCAGAAAAATGTTTAATCCATTTGTACACTACTGTTCTCCTCATGGCATTATCCAAGAAACTTGCACTAACATGTCCCTGATTTCACTTCCACTCTTGCCAAGTTTAACAAGAAATTTAAGAATGTTTGTTTGTTGCTCTGATTCAAGCTCTGACATTCTTACAATGGCACACAAAAACTCACAATAAAGAATGCCACTCAGTGAGACACCAGTACATGTTGACATAAACACAGCTGGGAGACACTTATATACCAAATTATGAAACTTTATCAAGCTGCTTGTACAGTGCTGCCAACATAAGTGCACGGTGGCAAGTTTGCGAACTTAATTGTCAGACCTCATATATTCTTTTAGTAAAATGGTATGATAGGGTTTTTTTTTTTTTTTTTTTTTTTGAGACAGAGCCTCAAGCTATCCCCCTGGGTAGAGTGCCATGGCATCACAGCTCACAGCAACCTCCAACTCCTGGGTTCAAGCAAGTCTCCTGCCTCAGCCTCCCAAGTAGCTGGGACCACAGGTGCCCGCCACAATGCCTGGCTATTTTTTGGTTGCAGCCATCATTGCTGTTTTGGCGGGTTGGGCTGGATTCGAACCCACCACCTTAGGTGTTTGTGGCTGGTGCCTTAGCCACTTGAGCCACAGGCACTGAGCCATAATTGAGCTTCTTCATGCAAAATGTTTTGAGTTCTTCCTGTGAGTACCACACCAAATTAGATGATCCTATTTCTTTTTATGTCCTTAGAATATATTATTCATTTACCAATCCTCAGTTTTGAGAAAATTTATCTAGTCTAAAATTTTACTTATATTTCCAATTTCACCATGATCTTTTGCCTTGAGGGCTGCTCTCTTGGCACACATCTTTTTTCTTTTAATCCAGGCCACATAACGATTATAAGGTTTTTAACTACTCAGGTCCCAGACATTCAACCACCAAATACAACTGCTGTAATTATTCTGATGTATTTCCTTCCAGTCTTTCTTCTGTGCTTCTCTCAGCACTTTCTCTCTCTAAATCTGGTTTGTTTTCCCCCTAACTGCAAATTTAATTCTATCAGTTGCTAATGTGAGAGTAGGAGTTTGCATCTGTCTTGGTCACTGCAGTGTCTCTGGTAACAAGAAGAGCCCGGCACACTATAGGCACTTGGTAATATATATGTTGCATGAGCAATCTATCAAGGTGTGTTTCTCTCTCTCTCTCTCTCTCTCTCTCTCTCTTTTTTTTAGAGACAGTCTCATTTTTTTGCCCTAGGTAGAATGCTGTGGCATCACAGCTCACAGCAATCTCAAACTCTTGGGTTTATGTGATTCTCTTGCATCAGCCTCCCAAGTAGCTGAGACATGAAAAATAAACAACGCCTGGCTATTTTTTTGTTGCAGTTGTCATTGTTGTTTAGCAGGCCCAGGCCAGGTTTGAACCCACCAGCCTCAGTATATGTGGCTGGCACCATAACCACTGTGCCATGGGCACCGAGCCAGGCATGTTTATTTTTCAACACAGCATACTGACAGGACTTCTTCTGCATGTGTGAATGTGAAATCATCAGTTCAAGCCTGAAAGAGGGGGTCCCTATTATTCAAATGGAGAGCTGCCCCTCACCAAAAACAAATATTCTCCTTTTGTCACGTGCTAGCCTGGTAAAGAGTCAGGATGTCATGGAAGTTGGTATAGAGAGGTCCTCTAGAGCCATCTAATCTTCCCCTTTCTATTATAGTTAGGGAAAGTGAGGTCCAGTTTTCATGGAGTACTTACTATGGGCTAGACACCAACCTCCATGTACCTTAACTTTTAACTGTCAAGCATTCTAGTAAGGCTAATGTTGAACCACCACACCCATTTTACAGAAGAGGAAAGCTGAGGCCCAGAGAGGGGATATGATTCTTTTAAGGAATGACAAGAAAGTGAGGGCAACTGGGGGGAGACACAGCTCAGTGAAGGCTCGGGGTAAGCTTAGAGGATGATGCACATATCATCAGAGCTGTTCACTGGGCACCAGCTCCCTGGTAGGCCTAGGGTTCAACACTCCCCACTCATGATCTTGACAATCCTCACACAGTCTCAGGAATTCAGTTTGACAGATGAGGAAACTGAGGCCTGGTCTAGGGAAGGGACTTGCCCAGGCAGCAAACTGATGTTTGAAAAAGGAAGCAGGATGAGGGGTTCCAGGTGACAGATCCATGGCCCACCCTGGCTGGGATGAGGGAAGCTCTTGGATTCACTGTCAACTCCACAGAAAGGCAGGGAGAGAGAGCGACAAATCATCCATGTTGGAAGTTAATAGGGAGGAAATTTATTTCCATCAGGGCATCACTAAAGGATAGAGGGGTGAAATCTTCTGGCTCCATCCAAATGACCTCTCTCCACTACAGTTGGGAAACTGAGGCCCAAAGAGGGCCTCTCCTACCCATACTCGGGCCACATGCAGGATAGGGTAGGAGGATTTAAGAATGAGGGACAGAAGAGATAAGGGTTGTTCTCACTAGAAGGGCTGAGAGAGACTTGAGTCTGAGACCTCAGTGTAAGGAGGGGAAACTGAGGCTCTGAAAAGTGCACACATGTCCACCTCATGCCTCCTTGGGTCACTCACCAGTGTCCTTACGTGTTGTCCATTCACTGCAGTCAAGTCCAAGGTGGCTGAACCCTGACTCCTTCTGAGTGCCCAGCATAGAATCAGCAGCACTCAGCTGGCATTGCCTATGGTTACGATCACCCCTCCCCCGCCCACCAGTTCATGGGAAGAGACTGTGACTCAGCTAGGGTGGGTGACACATGTAGAGTCACTCAGGAAGGGGCAGGTGGCATCCAGATGAGCTTGAGACCATGTTCCTGCCGTGTTTCAACTGCAGGTGGCATCTCCTGTGGAATGGGCAGGTGAAGGCAGGTTCCAGATAGACTATACACATTACACGTGTACACACGTGCACGTACACATATGTGCCCAAGCACATGTGTGCACAGGCAGATGTGCAGGCACAGAGGCATCTGTGCACACATGCACACAGAGACATGTGCCCATGCTCATGTGTGTACACATACACACAAGAGCACACACATGCACCCACACTCACACCTGCATACTCATATGGGCAAACATATATGCACACACAATCCACACAAATGTGAGCACATGCACACACAAGCACGATCACATGTACACACCCGTGTGCATATACAAATGCCCCCACACATACCCCCGCTGGCTAGGAGACCACAGCGTTCCTCATGGCCCCTCTCTCCTCCCCACTCCAACCCTCTCTCTCTTTCTGTCTCCCTCTCTCTCCTTCCTCCCTCAGAACCATTTAAACGATTACAAAGATGCTATTTTTATCTAGAGGAAAATTCAATTATAGACATTGACCTTTAAGTTTCTTCCCAGGCTCACGTGTGGCTGGCCCAGGGTGCGGAAGGCTTGCGTGAACATTCTCGGAAGAGACACTTTCTCAGACTCAGAGGCACCAGGAGTGAAAGAGAAAGGAGAGCCAAGGATGGAGGCCATGTCCCCAGAACGGGAGGCAAGTCTCAGGCCTCAGGAGTCCCCAAGAGGTCAGCAGCTGAGAGTAGGAAGCAATAGACACCCCAGAATGAAAGGGCTCCCCTTTTTGTTGCCATGTTTTTGGTAGGACATCAAATCTGAACTGGTTTAGGGCTCCATCTCTGCGTGGGTTATCCACCTTCCCTCTAATTGTATTTTCCGGGATCTGGCAAGAGTGGGTCCTAAGCAAATGAGCTGGGACTTCTCTTGAATATTTAATCACTCAACAAATATTAACTGTGTGTCAGGCACTGTCCTAAGTGCTGGTGACAGGAAATGGTGAATAAGACAGAATGAAGATCTCTGTTTTCTTTTCTTTTTTCTTTTTTTTAAGATTTCTGTTTTCAAGAGCTGACGTTGTATGTTAAAAAAAAAAAACGTGAAATATGTGGTGGGTCAGATGGTGGTAAGAGCTAAAAAAAAAGTAAGGAGCAAGGGAGTGGATGATGAATATGAGGAGCTGGACAGGGGAGTTCGCAGTGAGACGTGGCATCTGGGCAGACAGCAAAGAAGGTGAGAGCAGGGAGGAAGACAGAGGGAACAGTACACAGAAAGGCCCTGAGGCAGGACTGTGCCTGGCGTGTTGGAGGCCCAGTGAGGAGGCCCGTGTGGCTGGAGCAGAGTGAAGAAGGGGAGAGAGGGAGGAGAAGGGGCTGGGAGGAGACAGGGCAGGTGGTGCAAGGCCTGGTGGGCTCTGGGGAGGACTTGGGCTTTGACCCTGAGGGAAGTGGGACCCATGGAGGGCTGTGGGCACAGGAGGGACAGACCCTGATTCAGGCACCCTCTGGCTGCCATAGGGTGCAAGTATGGGAGCCCAACATTGGAACAAAGGGGACTGGGCTACTCTAGGCAAGCAAGGATAGGGCTGGACCAGGGGTGTGAAAGAGCAAGGAGAAGTAGGCAGATTCTGGATGGATTTGAAGGCAGAACCAACAGGATTTTCTAAAGCACTAATTGTGGGGTGTGAGTTTCTGGCCTGAACTCCTGGAAGGTTAGGGTTGCTGCCAGCTGAGACAGGAAGGTCATGGGGCAGGGGGTTAAGGTGATGACCGAGATTTGGCGTGTTAAAGATGTAAGGATGAGGGGCCTTCTGGGAACCCATGTGGGGATGTCAGTGGGGCCAGTTGGATATCAGGGTCTGATGTTCCCAGGTGAGGTGACTTCTGAAGAAATAACTCTGGCAGATCTCGTGGTGAATGATGACACAAGGCATGTGTCTCCATGAGGATGAACAGGATGACGGGGACAGAAATGCCTGAGGGCTGTCCTGAGTTTAGAAACTGAGTGAGGAGACATGTGAGGTTGAGGAGGGTCCATCAGAGAGGAGGAGGAGACTGAGAAGAGTGCGGAGGGGGAAGGAGGACAGTGTTCCAGGAGAAGGGGCTGGCTGGGGAGGACCTTCCTAGGCATGTGAGGAGGATGGGGACTGGGAAGTGACTTCTGGATTTGGACATAAGAGCTCTCCTTGACAAGGACAATCCCAGGAAAATGGTGAGAAGAGTCTATCACTGAGAGTTTAAGGAAGCACCTTCATTCTCTGAGGTCAGAGACCCCAAGCCTGGAGGGAAAGTATCAGTGGGGTCATCCCCACCCACCCACTCAACGTCAGTCTGAGGATTTGGTGAGGTCATATGCTTAGCACATGTCCTCCTTACTAAAGCAGAGCTTGTGTCACTGGACTGTTGTCATTAGAGTTAGTAGTGCTACCTGTCTATCCGTCCACCCACCCATCCATCTTCCTATCTACTTACATACTCATTAATTGATCCATCACTCATCCATCCATCCATCCACCTACCTATCCATCCATCCATCCATCCATCCATCCATCCATCAATCCACCCATCCATCCATCCACCTACCTATCCATCCATCCATCCATCCATCCTTCCACCTACCTATCCATCCATCCATCCATCCATCCATCCATCCAGCCATCCATCAATCCACCCATCCATCCATCCACCTACCTATCCATCCACTCATCCATCCATCCATCCATCCATCGATTCACACCCGCCTCTTCTCTCACATACCCCTTCATTGTCCACACATGCTATGCTTTGTTCTATCTCCAAGCCTGTTCTGCGGTCTCCTCCCGCCCCCTCTAGCCATTCTCCTGAGATACTCAAGGTGTCACCCAGGTTTGCCTCCTTGGTTTCCTCCTGAATGCCCTGCCCCCACTGCCGATACATGGCCTTTTCCCAAATCAGCACTAACCTGACTTAGCTGAATGGATCAGACCCAGCCAGGCTGCCCCTTGCTTTCCCTGACTGTGGTCTGTGCTCAGTGTGGGGCAGAGAGCCTTCAACCGAGTCCTCTGAAGGACCAGAGGGCCCCCAACATTGACATCAGCTGAAAAATATCCCTTTGGGGGCTTGTTAGCCCTGGAAAGAGGTTGAAGATGCCAACCTTCCCTTGTACCCTAAACTCTACTCCATGATGCCCCCTTTAATCAGAAGACCTCTTAGCCCCAGCATCAAACATTGCTTCTTTTTGGATCACTATGTCTTATTTCTGCTTCTTGTACCATCCCCAAGAGCTGGACAGAACCAGAGAGATGGGGAGGCAGAAACCAGCACAGAAGAGACTTACTTGTCCCAGCCCTGCACTGTCTTGCTGCATGACCTTTAGACATGGCGTATCTCTGGGCCTCAGTTTCCCCAACTGTGAAATAAGATCATTCTTCTCTTTGGGGAGGGGTGAGAGTATATAGTTGTGCCTTCCACACAGGCTGGCCCCTCACTGGTGCTCAGAGCATAGCTTCCTTTTCCTCTAGTGGGCAGTTGTGGTGGGCACAGACCCCCACTAGTGGGGGCAAGACCCCCAAAGAGAAAATGATATCAGAAATTAGTCACCTACAGTTCTGTGGTGGGCCAGAGCATCCTGGTGTTGGCCACCTGGGTTCAAATCTCACTTCTGCCACAGTGTACTGTGGGCAAGCCTCTCTGAGCCTCAGTTTCCTTATCTGTACAATGGGGTTACAACCGCTGTCCACCTCAGAGTCACTGGGAAGACTGGATGTACCAGCCAATTATATTATTATTTATATTGCCGGACACCAAACATAACCACCACTAACATTGTGATGTTCTTTGGACATCTTTCTATGTATAGAAATAGTTTGGGGATCATATTTAAAACCACTTTCTCCAAAGGAAATAATAACAGTGAGAGTTAGGTCTCCTAAGTTAGCCCTGGGCATTTGATATCTCATGAAATTCTTTCATCATTTCTAAGAAAGTGATAGGCTTACCTTCTCTTTCTCTCGCTCTCTGTCCCCCCTTCCCTCCCTCCCTCCTTCCTTACTTTCCTTTTTTCCTTCTTTCTAAACAGAGTCTCACTCCGTTGCCCAGGCTAGGTGCTATGGCCCAGCCTATCTCACAGCAACCTCCAACTCCTGGGTTCAGGAGCTCCTCTTGCCTCAGCCTCCCAAATAGCTGGGACTACAGAAGCCTGTCACATGCCTGCCTAACTTTTCTTTTCTTTTTCTTTCTTTTTTTTTTTTTTTTTAATAGAGATGGAGTCTCTTGCTCAGGCTGGTCTTGAACTTCTAAGCTCAGGTGACCACCTACCTTTACCTCCCAGAGTGCTAGGATTATAGACACGTGCCACTGCACACAGGCCTCTCTCTCTCTTTTTGGTTCTACTTTATAGAAAAGGAAAATCTCACATGGTGACAAGATTGTGGACCCAAACCACCAGCCGGAGTCCAGAGCTGAGTGAATGGGTCAGGCCAGCCTCTGGGGGGTAGGGTAGAACATGGTCCCTCCTGGGACGTATTGAGCCAGGCTCTGCCCCAGCCAGCAACTTCCTCCTGATGTCATGGCAACTGGCTCCCTGGAGAAGCTAATTAAGGTGACTGGGAGATACTTCCCACCCTTTCTTGACCCTCACCTGGGAACAAAATGCCAGAAAGGTCCCCTTAATCCCTGTGTAGGCACGGTGTGGCAGAATACCCATGGCTGGAGGGACATGGTTTCCCCAGGTTGCATCACTTGTTCTGCAGCTGGGTCCCTGGAGGTCAGGGAGGGAGTACGGAGAAGAAGGGGTGAGATCACCAGCTCAAAGATTGCAGAAGGGCTAGGCACCATAAGCTAAACACTCTCTATTAACCATTCATTCCACATTCACAAAATTTACTCTTAGATATTTCTTTGTTTAGATAGGTCAATAGTGGCAGAACAGTGTATCCAAGTGAAGAGCAAAGCTTAGATGGCACCTGCCCTATTTGCAACACCTCATTAATATTAACACAGTATAGCCTCATCCTAACAGTTCCTTGAACTGGGTTTCACCATCTCTGTTTTATAGATGAGGATGCTAAAGCACAGAGAAGGGAATTGACTTGCCCAAGGTCACACAGCTGGTCAAATGCAGAGCTGAGCTTTTAACCATCATGCTATTCTGCCTTTTCTAGCCCTGATCACCCAGGATTCATCCCAGCAGTGGCCATTGTGACTCTGGGTTCCTGGGTACACACAAGCATATTTTTCTTGCCTGCCTGCTTTGTCCACACATGGGTGTGTACTCACATGCTGTTCTGCACTGTCTTATCACTTAACAATACACCTTTGAGATAATTTCTTCTCAATACATAAAGATTCTCACTGAGGAAGTAAAGCAGACTGTCACATGTTGGGTGTTTATGGCAGGATAAATTTCACATAATAGGGAGTTTACCATTTTAACCATTTAAAAAACACAATTCAGTGGAATTAAACACATTCACAATGCTCAACCATCGCCACCATCTAGTTCTGGAACAGTTTCACCAACACAAATTGCACACATGAAGCGGTAACTCCCCTTTCTCCCCTCCCCAGCTCCATCCTGCTTTCTTCTCGATTAATTTGCTTCTTCTAGACATTTCATGTAAGTGGAATCACACGACATTTGTTCTTTTGTATCTGGCTTCTTCCACCAAACATAATGCTTTCAAGATTCATCCATAGCAGCATAATCAGAACTTAGCTCGTTTTATGTCTGAGTATATCCCATCATACAGATATGCCACGTTGTGTGTATTCACATACACAAACAAACACATTAAGTCGTTTCCACCTTTTGGCTGTTGTGAATCATGTTGCTGTGAACATTCAGGTACAAGTTTTTGTTTGAACACTTGTTTGTTATTCTTTTGGGAATTAAACCAGACTATTTTAACCTGTCCCCATGGACAGACATTTAGGTTGTTTCCATTTGCTTTCCACTATTGCAGCCAATACTGCAACAAACATTCTTACCAGCTCCGTGCCTTGGGCAAGTCGCTTCATCAGTTGGTAGCTCAGTTTCCCCATCTGTAAAATGGGAGCTGATATGAAGATTGTGGGAAGATTAAATGTGGAAACTGTAATAGAGGCTCGGAACAGGGCTAGGTACACAGTAAGTGCTCCATGAATGTTAGTCCTTCTGGGAAGTTTGGAAGCACCTTGCCCTCCTGGCCCCATAGAGTATCACCTTTTGTGGCAAAGGGGAGAAAACAGTTGGAGGGGGGTCAATTGTTATTTTATAGGGTGACGCTGATCTAGGTGGTTACATGGGATCTGACACACATAAAGGAACAGTTGCACAAACTCCCACATGTCACATGCCCAAGGACAAGTGGGCTGAGCTTATGACCAGACAGAGATGTAGCAGCTGCAATTCATTGGAGGTTAATAGCCCATCTGTCTTCCTTCATAGGCAGGTACACAGGAGCCGGGACACAAGTGAGTACACAGAAGCCACAGTGACATCTGTACTCAGGCCCCTTCTCTTACACCTGACTCATCAGCCCCAGAAAGACAGGACTCTGAGAGGGAGGCAGAGGGAGTTCAGGCAGGAGCGGCTGAGGCCACCCACCCACAGGTCAAAGCTGAGCCAGTGAGCATGAATGAATTTGCTCCTTGGTTTGTTTGTTTACTCCCCCCTTCATTTATTAGGTACTGCTTCATGTCAGGTGCTGCTCTGGGTACTGTGGATACAGCAAGGGACAAGACGGCCAGTTGTGGGCTCACAGTCTGTGGCTCTTATTCCCATTTGACAGATGGACAGATGGAGGCTCAGAGATGGGCAGGGAGTGAGGAAAAGAATGTGAATGGTATTGAGAAAGTAGTGAAGCATTTGGAGAAGGACTGGCCTGATCTGATTTCAGTTTTAAAGAGATTCCTCCAGTTGCCTGTCCCCGGGCTCTGGAGGACTCATAGGCAGTGGAAAGAATTTGAGATTTGTCATGGGAGCAAGGGGGAGTCTGGAAGGGTCTCAGTGGCAGAGCGGCTTTGTGTGGATGAGGTTTGTGATTTTAGAAGTTCCTTCTGGCTGCTGAGTGGAGGATGGAATGTCAGAGGTGAAAGATAGGAGTGGAGTCAGGGGCCCAGGGAGAGCTTGGAGTAGCTGGGAAAGGCCACTTCAACCCCGCCTCAACCCACATTTTTGTTGTTTTCCAAAGTCACCTCTGGATCAGGCACCAGCAAAATGCTGTTAAGAGGTATCCACTTTTCCTCCCTGCTCCCCAAGGTCCCTTCAGTCTATGCCAAGTAACACAGAAGGCAAAGTGGTTCCAGGCACCTGCAGACATAAATGTTATGGTGGGATACCAAGCCAAGTGCTGGCATAGGGACAATCCCCACTTGGGTTGGCAAGGAGCACCCTGGTAGGTCCAGGTGGAGGGAAGTGAGTGGAGCCCAAGTGTGGGGACATCCCCCTCCCATGACAGTCTCAAGCCCAACTGTCCCTGTGCCCACTTCATTTCATGCACACTGCCACCAGGTGGGGGCATGGCTGTGGCAGCACTAGGGATAGACCCCAGGTGCAAGATGCAGCCAAGGGTATCTGCCAGGTCTTGAGGGCAGACTTGGAACCACCCTGCAGCTGGGTCTGTAAATAAAACTGATGTGGCTTCAAACCCTGGGCTGCAGGGAGAAGGCCAACATCAATCACAGCAGAGGCCTACTGCATGCCAGGCTCATCACACATACCATTTCATACTGTTTGTGAAATAATGTCGTGAGGTTGAGGTCTCTGTACTCTCTTTGTGGAAGAGAAAAATGAAGCCCAGAGATGAGAAGCAACTTGCTCAAAGTCACACAGGGAGAAAACAGGCCAGCCAAGATCTGAACTCTTGTCATTCTGAGTCCAGAAGCCATTCTACTGTCCTCTCCAGAAGGGTGTGGAGGATTTTCTCAGAGCACAAGCAGCCCTTGAACCCCATGAAGGCAAACATACACAGATCACAATAGTTCATTGAGCTGCCCATGGCAGGCATCACTAATCAATAACAGAACTCTTTCCCAAGGAATCAAGACTGAGGCATCACTATTAGATTGTAGCATGTCTTTCCCTGCAGAAATGAGAGAGGCTCAGAATCCTTTTCAGCACAGCTCCCAAACACCTACTTCCCAGGAACAGCCAGGTGTGCAGTCCGGATTGTGGTAAACACTTTTCACATTTCAGAAACTGTTGCTCCTTCATCTTCCAGATCGATCTTTTTTTGTGTGTGTGTGATTTTAAAATTTTATTTGATGTGTCTGACTATCACCAGTTAGTTCTCATCCACGTTGACTGTCTGTAGATTTTTGAAAGTGGTAACAGGTACATAGGTAACCAAAGTATAGAGCTTGTTTGGTGAATCTTCATCTTCATTGCGTTTCCTAGATAACCGCACACGGATACGGTATGGGACATTCCTTATGCCTTTGGCCCAGACAGCTTTGTTAAGCCTGGTATCAATGCGCACATCTGGAGTTCCCATCTCTTTCATGGCAAATTTCCGGATCTCTTTGAGTGCTCGAGGGGCACGCTTCTTGAAGCCCACTCCATGGATGCGCTTGTGAATATTGATAGTGTATTCTCGAGTCACCACCTCGTTGATGGCAGACCGGCCCTTCTTCTTCTCGCCACCCTTCTTTGCGGGAGCCATTCTGCAGGGCCCAAGTTCCAGATCGATCTTTTAAAGCCACAAACTGAATACCTTCCCTGTTAAAAACTTATTGGCAATTTTTTTCTTTTTCCTTTTTTGGCTCTGCAGATGAAATCCAAATTCCCAGCTTACCTTTGCCTTTGTTCGCTCTGCCTTCCATGGCAGCCCTACCCCTAACCACTGGGGCTAAAGTCTCCCAACGTCCTCATCATGTTACCATGCTGTATTATTTCTTTGTAGCAATTGTCACAGCCTAAGGACTGTCACAATTATTATTTATTCCTTAGCTTGCTTGCCCCCTCCCCCATTTGGTAGGAGTGTGGTCAGTGGTGTCTGGAACCTGGAATGGGTATTCTGGGGCCCTGACCCCAAACTGCCAAGGAAGGAATCTGATTGGCTTAGAGCTCATCCAATCTGTTCAGACCAGAGAGTAGGGCCACCCTGTGAGTGAGGAGGGGATGGTGTCCTAGAGAGGCAAAGGGTTATTAACATGTTAAGTATTAAAATATTTTCCATATTTGGCAGACGGGGAAAGTGAAGCCCAGATAGGAGGCGACATATGCCCAAGGTCATGCGGTGAGTACTTGGGTTTTTGCTAGAAACTTCCCTTCCTAGGACAATGAACATCTGTGCAACAGCTGGCTCAGGCAATGCCCTGCATGTAACAGACAACAAATGAGGTGCCCCTTCTCATGGGGGCTGAGCCTTTACTTCTGTTCCGAGAGAGCCCCAAGGACAAGCCCCTACCCCCCACAGCATCTCACAGCCTATGTGACCTTCATTCAATCTCGGCATGCCTCCTCAAACACACTAGGCTTCAACTCCAGAGCAATTACATTCTCTTTGTGGCTGTCCTGCCCCAGCCACTCTTGAGGGCCTGGCGCTCACAGCTGTGGGTGAAGTTTGCGCTTCGAGGACAGGAAGTGTCTATCTTTATATTCCAACATTAACAAGCCTCCATCTTCTTGAAATGGCATTTTCTTTCTCCTCCTAATAAATGAGAATTTTTTTTAGCTCTTCCGCCATCACTTGATTCTCAAGTCTGAATTGTCTGAAGGCTTAAAACACTTCCGAGTGTATCAACACATTTTTAACATTTTCCTGTCCTGAAAGAGAAAAACAGAAAAAGAAAGAAAAGAGAAAGAAAAAAATGATCACACCACTGCACCCCAGCCTGGGCAACAGAGCAAGATCCTGTCTCTTAAAAAAGAAAAAAAACCAGAAAAATTTAGACTGCATTAACAGGAGCATGATGTACAAAAAGATGGAGGTGATTGTGCCACTTTCTCTACTTAGAACCTAACTAAGAGAAATGTACTTAATTCAGAAAACTCTGATTGACTGCAACATAAGGAAAAAAGCAGGCAAAGTAAGATATAACATGTGCTGTTCATTTTTTAAAAAAATTCACAGGCATTTAACGAGCACCTAAAGTGTGGCCGGTGCTGTCCAAGGTGCTGGGGCAACAGCATGGTCTCTGCCTTCACAGCACACAGAATTTGTAGGAAGACGAATGTTAAAGAGTTAATGACATAATTAACTATTATAGTTAATGATTTAGATGCAAACTGTTCAATGAAAGAAGGAACCAGCAGGTGAACTTCAACTAACTCTCAGGTACATGCTTGTCTCAAGGACAAACCTCTCTCTGCTTGTCCTCTCTGTTTTTCACCTTCCTGCCTCAGGCCCTTTGCACAGGCTGTTCCACTACCAGTATGCTCTTCCCACATTGAGATTTGTGGGTCTCAGAGAGGGTAATGATAGTGAGTCTGGGGAATCCTGGGAGGCTCTTGAGCAGAGTCAGATTTGAGACAAATGAGCAATAATCAATGGGCTGAGAAGTGAAAGAAAAAAGAAAGGGATGGGTCAGGCTTGGTGGTTCATGCCTATAATCCCAGCACTTTTGAGAGGCTGAGGTGGGAGGATGAGACCAGGAGATCGAAATGAGCTTGGCCAACATAGTGAGACCCCAACTCCACAAAAATTTAAAAAATTAGGTAGGCAGAGTGGTATGCATCTACTCAGGTGGCTGAGGCAGGAGGATCACTTGAACCTCAGAAATTCAAGGCTTCAGTGAGCTGTAATGATGCCATTGCACTGGCAACAGAGTGAGATCCTGTCTTAAGAAAAAAAAAAGGAAAGGAAAGGAATAGAAAGGGGGGCCAACATTCATTCATTTGGCAAACATTTATTGAACATCTACTACGTACCAGGCCCAGAGGCCACAGTGACAACCAAGATAGGGAATACTGCCTGATTTTTTTACTGATAAGGAAGCTGACACTCAAAGAGATGTCATGATTTGCCCAGGGCTACAGAGCTGCTGAGTGGCAAAGTGTCTGACTCCAAACTCAGAGATTCATCTGTTTTACCAAATTCTGGTCCTCAGAGTAAAGAGCAGCTTGCAAAGAGGAGGAGTAGGGTCAGAGGATGGAAGTTAAAGGAAGAAGAAGAAGACTGGCAGAGGAAAGGAAAATAGCCTGGCTGTTAGCGCTGTCCAAAACCAAGGTGGCTCTTCCATACAGGGAGCAAGGACCTCATTGCTGGAAGTATGAGAGTCTAGCTTGAGTCAGAAAGGAATTTCCACTCTGAGAAATCCACTGGGCTCCCTGGCATCTCAACTTTCCACGAGCCAAAGGGAGAGGGGACCCTAGTGCAAAATCTGTGGACAGCCTTTGCTTAACACCACTCAGTATACAAAGACACAGTTTCCAATCCTGAGTATGCTGGGCGGGGCCTGGGCTGGTCCTCAACTTGTCTGTGCCTCATCTATAAAATGGAGCAATGACAGCACACATGTCCTAGGACTTAGGGTGGGGCTGTGGGAAGCCCACGAGAAAGTACCAGGAACAGAAACTGTGTTCAAGAAATGCTGTTTCTAGTGCACCACCAGCCCTGGTCACTCAGGGGCTCCAGTTGTTGTTGGAACCTTGGCATACACTGGGAGCAAATGGCTCTGGGAGCCATGTCAATGATGCCTCCCACTCAGCCATCTGGGGGTTCTTGCTGCAGTGCTCAGAGAATGCATAGCTAGGCCTGAGTGTGGGGCAGCAGTGGAAGTGCATGCATGCCTTACCTTGCTGCACAAGTCCTGGGGCAGCAACTAGAAGTGACATGGGACTCTGGTGCTGTGGGCACAGCCCCTCACCAGTGCATCCCCACAGGTAAGCCACCATCATCTGGCTTAATAAGGGGAATGCGCCTCCCATTGGTGCCCACGGGTTCCTTAGGCCCCAAAAAGCCACTGGCAAGTAGGGCTGAGGGTCACTCCATCACCCAAGTTTGTCCCCAATATGGCCACTTCTCCCCCTTTTCAGCCCCTACCTGACTCCACCCCAGTATCACTCCCCTGGACCAGTGCGGTCACCTGGGCCCTGCTCCCTCTACCCCATCTTCACCATCCATGATCTGTCCTCCCTGCAGCAGCCAGAGGGCGCCTGTGAGCACCTGAGTCAGACAGAGCCCATCCTTCCTCTGCCCACAACCCTCATGGCTCTGGGGGGTGAGGGGAAGGAAGCCCAAGCACTCCCAGTAGCCCATCAGGCCCTGCATGACCTGCCCCATCCCCTCCCTGCCCTCTCCTCCTCTCACTCTCCCCCTCCTCACGCTGCTCCAAGCACATGGGCCTCCTTGCTGTGCCTCCACCACCTCCAGGGCCTTTGCACAGGCTGGTGCCCTCTGCCCAGGATGCTGTTCGTCTACCTCTTTCTCACCTCTGTTCAAACATCACCAAAAGGCCTTCTCTGACCACTTCTGTTATTGCTGCCCCAACACTTCCCCTTTCCTGCTTCATTTTTCTCCCTGGTACTTCCCATCATCTGACCCAGTGTAGATGTATTTATTTATCTGGTTTCATATTCTTTTCTCCCATTAAAGTCAGCCCCGCACAGGCTGGGATTGTTGCCTATTTTGTTTCCTGCTGTATCCTCATTGCCTGGCACCTAGTAAGTGCTCAATAAATACTTGCCAGATACACAGATGAGTTAAGGAATGAGCCAGAATTAGAGCTAAGATAGGAAGCCCCCAACCTATGGGAACATCAATACCACCCTTCCCTCTCTGAGCCTCAGTTGACTCTGCTATAAAATGGGACAGAAATAACCAGTCTTACCTTACAGGGTTGTTTTTGCTGCTTGGCCAAGTGGGAAGCTCTCAGCACAAACCAGCTGTTCGTCAGATGCAGGTTTCTGTTGTTCCGTGTCAGCGACCTTCCCCTTGGCTCTCGGCTCTCTGTTCAGAAACATCCCAGTGTCTTTCTTTCTTTCTGTTTCAAAAAGTCATGACCATATTGAGGGACTACATCTGGGGAACCCATGCACAGCACCTGAAATGCTGCAGCAGTCGTGAGCCTCTTGGGCATTGGAAAAACTCTCTTCTTGAGAGCCCCTGAGTGCCAGGCACCAGGAGAGGAGCTTGGGCGGGTAATTGGGACACATCTCCAGCGGATTTATTTAGCACTTCCCATTTTATCTGGTGCAACATCTCCGCTGCCAGGACGATCCCACTCGTACTCGCCTCGTGGTCTTGGTCTGTCATTCTGTATGTGCCTGGGGCAGGTGGGAGCCAGTGAGGGTGGCAGGGGGAGTGTTGACTCCCCTATGGTCTCCTTTGAAGGTGTGAAATAATGCTGCCATTATTGAAGGCCTACTGTGTGTCAGGTGCTGCTCTGTGAGCTGCATGTTGTTACACTCAAGTAAATGTTGCTCTTAGACATTTGTTGATTGACTTACAGACTGACAAGCATAGTGGCTAACACAGATGGGTTGAACTGCCCACTAGGACTATTTCTTCAATCTTTGGAAGAATGTGCCATGTGCCTAAACTACAGATTGGTAAACTGAGACTAACCTCATAATCTTTTAGAGGAAGAAATATGCTTCAGATCAATTGAATCAATGAGGAGAAGGATGTCAGTCTGACTGATGCCACAACAGTTGGGGTGATCTGTGCCTCACTCCTCTTCCCCTCTTCTCAGCTTTGGGCCCTGTAGCTCTGCCCCAAACAAGCTCTTTTTTCCTTCATTCACCTTTCCAGGGGCTCTAAGACTCCTCCTCTGCTCGATGACATACATGTGGACACAGTATGCAAATGTAGTGAGTTAACCCTTTCCACTCACTCAGCAGGTATTCAGCCAACCCCATGATGTCCTTCCTCCATTCTGTGGGATGGGTGACTGAGCCGCCTACCTGTCCCAGGCTCCTAACCCAGCTCTTATAGTGACCTAAGATCAAGGGCCATGGGCTGAAAGAGTCAGAAGGGTTTCCTATAGGTGGCAGGCAGGCGTTGTCAAGGGCGCAAAGTGGCAGAGATAATCAGAGGGGCAAGCCAGGTGGTTGAAAATACCCAGGGCAGGACCACTGGGGAAAGAGAGCACTGCTTCAACACTATGCACCTCAGTTTCTTCATCTATAAAATGGGTCTCATGAAAGCCCATAGAGCCTAGGCATCATCTATTCTCAGTGAGGTAGTTCAACCTGTCCTCAGGCTTCAGTCTTCCTTAAACAACCTTGACCCATGCTGTCTGTACTGTTGGTTACTTATTATTTTATTTTCATCATTGGTGTCCTTTTTAGGTAACTAAATGTCTTTTTTTTTTTTTTTTTGGCAAGGAAAGCTTCAGATCAGGTCTTTAGCCCTAGCTGCAAACTATAAATTGAATCAATAATAATACGTCAAATGAATCAGACAGAAGTTTGCAAAGAAAAACAATGATGACCCATGAAATTAATAAAGCCCAGGGACATTAACAAATCCAAGCACAATGATTTGATCTGAGAAGTAAATAGCTTTGGCCATCAGTGGTTCCATGTGTTGCACACTACATCACCTTGTGGCCACCCAGCAGTCCAGGTGCCAAGCGTGGGGCCTACAGTGATCACAGAAGGGAAGATCTCTGGCTTGGTGAGGCTTGTGGTCGTGGGGGTCCAGATAGCAAAGCCAGATGTGCCCCTTGGATATTGCATACAACACCCAGCACAGCCCCCTGCCTGAAGGAAAATCTAAGCTTCTCTTTCTGAGAATGGGTGATCTAAGAGGCCCTGCCTGCACCAGCAACTGTCAGGAGATAATGGACTAATTTGAATTTGTCACTGGATCCCCAGGGAAGGCAAGAGACTATAGTCCCTTGATCTTCCCAAGTGCTGGCCAGGTCTGATTATTGGGAGGCTGATGGCATGGTGTCCTCCAGGCTTCCCTAAAACCTGGATCTTTGCACACAGCCAAGGGCACTTATGAGTTATGGGGCAGGATCCAGCATCTCTTATAGTATGTCTTAGAGACACCAAGCTTCTCATCCAGGAGTAGCTGAAGTCTTTGAGGGATAGCAGCTGAGCCACCTTCAGGGAATAAGACTGTCATGGGGTTGAATCATGTCTCCCCCCCCCCCCGCCCAAAGAGAGATGTTAAAGTCCTAATCCCAGGACTTTAGAATGTGATCTTATTTGGAAATAGAACTTTAAAGAAATGACCAAGTTAAGATGACATAGGGTGGGTCCTAATCCATTATGACTGCTATCCTTCCATAAGGGAGAACGGGGACCCAGAGAGAGACAGACATAGAGGGAAGATGATGTGAAGACGCTGGGAGAAGATAGCCATCTAAAATCCAAAGATAGAGGCCTGGGAAGAAACCAGTTCTGTCCACACACCTTCATTTTGAACATCCAGCCATCAGAGCCATGGGACAACAAATTACTGTTGTGGAAGAAATCCTGTCCATGGTACTTTGTTACAGGAGCACCAGAAAACAAATATATAGGTTCCCTGGAAAACACAAAGCCAGGGAAACAGGTGGGAGCTGCACCCCATATATGCACCCTGCTCCAAAGTGCTAGGGCTGCCTTGGTTTCTTCTCTTGCTGTCCATAAGAGCTTAAATGGAGAATGATGATTCTAGCCTCCCAGCGACTGGAGCAGGGTTTTCTTCTAGGGTTGATAAGGGTCTTTGGGAAAGGATAAGTGGCCCACAGGGACAGGTGTGAGACAGCAAGTCTAACATTTACTTTGTCCAGAGCGTCCTGCTTTTGCCAAAAGCAGGATATAGCAGCCACACCCAGGACCAGGAGATCGGTGGCAGGGATACTTCTCAGCCTTACAACAGGCTCTTATTGGTTGATTGATTGATTGAACGAGACAGGGTCTTGAACTGTGATGCAGACTGGGGTGCAGTGGCACGATCATAGCTCACTGCAGTCTTGAACTTCTGGCTGTAAGCAATCATCTTGCCTTGGCCTCCCAAAGTACTAGGATTACAGGCATGAGCCACCATGCCCAACCCTAGTAGATTTTTCTTAGAAAATTTTTTATTTTTAAATTATCACAGGTTACAGGAGATTGCAAAAGTAGTGCAGTAGAGAGGTCCCATGTACCCTTCACCCAGCTTCCCCCAATGGTCACATCATCCCTAACCATGGCACATTATCATAATCAGGAAGCTGACATTATACAACTCACTGGTGTCTTTGAGATGTCACTAGTTTTACATGCACTCATTTGTGTGTGTTTCTTTACCATTTTATCACGCATTCAGATTTGGGTCACCACCACCACAATCAAGAGGCAGAACTATTCTGCATAAAAGTCTATTTTAAAAGAATTGTCTAAATGACCCACCAATCCCACCCCTTTGTAGTTATCCATGAGAAACAAACACATACATTCAGAAAAGACCTGTATGTGCACGTTCATAGCAGCTCGACTCATAATCACCTTGGAATTGGAAGCAACCCAAATGTCCATCAGTGGATATGCAGATAAACCATGTGGAGTACTGCTCCATAATAAGAAGAATTAAGTAGGGATATGAACAATAACATGGTTGAATCTCAATGCCAACATGCTTAGGGAATGAAATCAGGCTCAAAAGGCAACATTCTGTATGACTCCATTTATGTAACATTCTGGAAAAGGCAGAATTAATCTATGGTGGATAAAATCAGAGCAGGAGTTATTCCTGCTCTGGGGTGGCTGGAAGTGTTCTATGTTTTTTATTTTTGTTTGTTTGTTTTTTAAAATTTGGGGGACAGTGGTAACATGCATTTATACTTATGCCAGGATGTGCATTTGTTTATATTAAAATAATGGAAGGATAGATAAGTTGAACACTTAGCTAAGATTGGGTATGGTGGCTCGTGCCTTTAATCTTAGCATTTTGGGAGGCCAAGGCAGAAAGATCACTTGAGGCCAGGAGTTCAAAACCAGCCTGAACAAGAATGAGACCCCCATCACTACAGAAATAGGAACATTATGCAGGCTTGATGGCATGTGCCTGTAGTCCTAGCTACTTGGGACACTGAAGCAGGAGGATCACTTGTGCCCACGAGTTTGAGCTATGATGATACCACTGTACTCTAGCCTAGGTGACAGAGTGAGACTCTGTTTCAAAAAAAAAAAAAGGAAAGAAAGGAAGAAAGGAATGAGGGAAGGAGGGAAGGAAGAGAGGAAGAGAGAGAGAGAGAGAGAAAGGAAAGTTTGATAAAAGGTACAGTATGCTAAACAATACCCCCCATTTGCTTTAGTTACTAAAAAAGTATCCTGGAGGCCCTTTCCCAGGAATCTAGGCAATGGATCCTTTTTAATGACTGTATAATACTCTCCAGTGCAGTTATACCTGGTTAATTTAACTGGTTCCTTTTTCTTGGATATTTGGTGTTCAAGTGTTTTTTTACACTTTCCAAAATAATTCCCTGTGATGTGGATCTGCTGACCCCCACAAAAAATCCTGAGTAATTCATTCATTTAAAGTATACAATTCAATGGTTTTTAGTAGATTCATAAGCTATCAACATCATCAATCATCCACAACCTAATTTTAGAACATTTTAATCACCTCAAAAGAATCCATCACCTAATTCAAGATCATGAAGATTTTTTTTTCTTTGATACAGACTCTCACTTTATTGCCCTTGGTAGAGTTCCACTGCGTCATAGCTTGCAGTAACCTCAAACTCTTGGACACAAGGGATCCTCTTGCCTCAGCCTCCCGAGTAGCTGAGACTACAGGTGCCTGCCACAACACCCAACTATTTTTAGAGATGGGGTCTCACTCTTGCTCAGGCTGGTCTCTAACTCCTGAGCTCAGGCAATCCACCTGCCTTGAACTCCTAGAGTGCTAAGATTATAGAGATTAGCCATTACACCTGGCCTAAGATCATGAAGATTTATGCCTATATGTGTGTTTTTTCCTCAAGAGTTTTACAGGTTTAAATCCTTACATTTAGGTCTATGGTCCATCATAAATTAATTTTTGTGTATAATGTGAGGTCTGGGCTCAACGTATTCTTTTGTACATAAATATGCAGTTCTGCCAGCAGCAGATGTTGAAAAGACTGTTTTTCCCCCATTGAATTGACAATTTTGATGAAAATCAATTGGCCATAGATATGAGCATTTATTCTGGACTCTCAATTCTATTCCATTGATCTGTTATGTCAGTTCTCAGGGCAGTAATATACTGTCTTGATTATTGCAGTTTTGCAGTAAGTTTTGAAATTAGGAAGTGTTCAACTTTGTTTCTTCAAGATTATTTTGGCTATTCTGAAACCCTTACATTTTCAATATGAATTTTAGGATCAGCTTGTCGATTTCTGCAAAAAAGCCGATTGGGATTTTGATAGGATTGGATTGAATCTGTAGATCAATTAGGGGATTACAGGTGTCTTAACAACATTATTTTTCCAATCCATGAGCATGGGATGCCTTTGCATTCATCTAGTTCTTTTTAAACTTTTCTTGACAACGTTTTGTTGTTTTTACAGCATAAGTTCTGCACTTTTTGTTATAAATATATTCCTAAGTATGTTATTCTTTCTGATCAATTATAAATGGAATTGGTTTCTTAATTTCATTTTGTTTGTTCAATGCCACTGCATAGGAAATACAATGGATTTTTGTGTATCGACCTCATATCCTGCTGCTTTGATGAATTCGTTTACTGGTTTTAATAGGTTTTTAGTGGCTCCCTCAGGATTTTCTGTATACAAAAAGATGTCATGTGTGAATAGATAGAGTTTAACTTCTTCGTTTCCAACAAGAAGGTACTTTATTTTGTCTTCTTGCCTAGTTGCCCAGCTATAGTCTCTAGTACAATGCTGAACACAAATGATTAAGTACAAACACCCTTGACTTATTTCTCATCTTGGAAGGAAACATCCAGTCTTTTACTACTAAGTACGATGTTGACTGGAGATGCCCTTTATCAGGTTGAGAAAGTTTCCTTCTATTTTTAGTTTGCTGAGTGTTTCATTACAAAACAATGTTGAATTTTTCAAATGCCATGGTCAGTGTTTGAACTCATGTCTCTCTGACTCCACAGCATCAATGCTTACTTAATAAACTCTATCAGTGGAACCCAAATGAACCCCACATGGAGCCCAGCGCACAACAGGAAATAGTGTTCCTATCTGCCCCTCCCCCCTTTTTCTTTAGCATTTGCATGAAGGAAGGGGGACGGGAGAGAGGGAAAGAGATCTATTTTGAAGTAATGTGCAATGATTGTAGAATTTCTGGCGTAGGGCAAAGTGTAGGGCAGATGATTGGAATTTTGGACATGTCTCATGGGATTCAAGACTGGGTTTTGGACAGATGACCCTGAACTTGGCATGAAGAGCCTTGCTTGTGTGCTACGGTGATGGGCAGCTGATGGTTTCCTGAGAGTTGTCTCAACAAAAACACAGAGGAGTTAATTACCAGGTTCTGGGAGATGCTGAGGCAGAAGTTGGGCTGGCAGGGAAGGAGGAGGAAGGTGGGGGGGATGCCTTTCCCCAGCTTCCCTAAAGAAGATGAGAAAGTTCATTGACTGACCTTTTCACCCACCAATGACTCAAGAGACCCAGAGCCCAATATGCACCACTTCCCAATCCTAGTGTCTTCCATGGTGTGGAACTTTGAGGCTTCGGCCATGCCCCTAGGGACAACATCTCCTTCTTGGTTTTCTTCAAGCTTTGGTTTATAAGCAGTCTTGGTTTGTTGCTACTATGTCCTTAGCACCTTTCTGACACTTGTCACCCTTCTGGGGCTTTCCAGAGGCTACAATGGCATCATACTAGACTGCTTTGTTCTTGTTGTACTGAATTTTATGGTCATCTTTTGTTTTTGGCCAGGGATCCTGAATTTCCCATTTACAGTGGCTATGTGCATCAAGTGACACCTTCTTCAGCCTGTACTTGGTGCCAGGTGACTGATATGATGTAACTTATTTCATCCTCCAACAGTCCTAAGAGACATAGATGATTTTTACCTTCATTAACAAATAGACAAACTAATGCACAGTTAGAGCAGGGAGACAGATAGGAAACAAGCAAACTGGCCAAAATATAAAATTAATATATATTAATTATACATTTATATATAAATTATATATATAATTTAATATATCTTAAAATATAAATTAATAAATAACCTGTTACTGAAATGAAGATGAACGTGTATGGCCACCTTATCAAGATAGTCAAGGAGAGACTCTCCAACACTCAATGGGTGAGGAGGATTAGCCTTGGGGTGAGCAGGAGGGACCAAATCCTAGGCAGAGGGCATAACCCTGGGGCAGGATGGTACCTGGCATGTTGGAGGCAGAGCAAGAAGGCCTGTGTGGCTGGGATAGAGTGAAAGGGGGACAGCAGGAGGAGGGTCAGGTGGGGAGGGTATGGACAGGTTGTGCAGGGCCTTGTGGGCCTCAGGGAGGACTTGGGTTTTTACCTGATTCAGACATCATTTACCTCCTCCATGGTACTGTTAACTCCAGGGATTTGTTTTTCTTTTTTTTTTTTCCTATTTTGGGGGTGGGTGGGTGTGTAAGACAGAGTCTCACTCTGTTGCCCAGGCTAGAGTGCCCGTGGCATCAGCCTAGTTTACAGCAACCTCTAACTCCTGGGTTCAAGAGATCCTCCCATTAAAGCCTTCTGAGTAGCTGGGACTACAGCCACCTGCCCCCCACCATGCCCAACTAATTTTTCTATTTTTAGTACAGGTAGAGTCTAACTGTGCTTAGGCTGGTCTCCAATTCCTGAGCTCAAGCAATCCACTTGCGTTGGCCTCCCAGAGTGCTATGATTACAGGTGTGATCCACCACACCTGGCTGACTCCAGGAATTTTATTTCTGTTGTCCACAGCACTTAAAAACACCCTAGCACACATAATCTGAATGGATGCATTTCCTGGACACATGCTACCGCTTTTTACTTTCATTTTTCTTTGCAGCTCACAAGAACCCTTGGAGGTATAAGTGATTGTCTGCTTTTTGCAGATGCTAAGCTCAGAGTGTTGCAGAAACTTGTTCAAGGTTCCTCCCCTAACAGGTGGTGGGGCTGGAGTTCATGTTATGTCCCCAGAGTGAGCACATTTTACTTGGGCTGCATTGATTATGCAAAGCTTGAGCACCTACCGGTGTATGAGAAACCACACTAACCATTTCTGCATAGACCACCCCATTTGATCCTTCAATATGGGTTTGTGTCCCCATGGCTTAGATGAGAAAACTGAGGTCAGATTGTCAACAGCCAGGTCAGGGTCACCCAGCCAGGAAAGAAAACAAAGCAGGCTCTGCAAACCTGGCCGCTGCACTGGCCGCTGGGACACTCCAAGCTTAATTTAGGTTCCTTGTTAAATTATTCATTCTCTCCTCTCTCTTCTCCTGTTTATGACTTCCGCCTTCTCATTTCGTTCCCCGGGTTAATGCTTTTTGTTTATCTGCATCTTTGGCCCAGATGAATGAATCAACAATTTTGGAGCCCCCCCCCCCAGTTCTGAAGCTAAGTTCCTTTGTGGGCAAAATGCCTTCTCCAAATACATACCTTGAAGAAATAAATGCTTTCAATGTGCTTAAAACACAACGGCTGGATGTGCAATCTTGTTTGGCGTCTGTGAGCCCTCAACTCCATGATATATTTCTTTTATTTATTTATTTTTTCCTTTGTCATGCATTTCCAAGCACCAACTACAGGTCAGGCAGGCACAATATAACAATTCATCTTTACAGCTTCCTTGGGCGCAGGGGCTACCTTGCCCTATTTCACAGAGGGGAGCTAAGACCCAGAGAAGCAAACCCATTTTACAGGCGGTGAAAGTGAGGCTCAGAGCCCCACACAGTAAGTCAGCATCTCAGCTGGGCTTGCTACTGTAGTGTGTTCTGACTCCAGGGCACTAGGAGATGGTAATTAGGTGAGACCAGTGTAAAGTGCTCACAGTGATTCCCCAGGCTCTCTGGAGCCACGCCTCAGTGTGACCAGAATTAAAATAGGATGAGCTAGAACTACTCCCAGGTGCTGCGGATTGGAGCATAAATTGTAAAGATGAGACGGGAAAGATCTTGCACGATTAGGGTGAAGGAACTGTCAGAGCCTGGATCGGCTGGAGCACACACACCGCGGGGCAGAGTGGTGGTGCCGTTGTGAAAGGTGAGTTGCAAACAGGAGGCTGAATTTTATTCAAAGGAAACTGGGGAGTCATGATGGAGTCTAAAACAACGCATGCAAAGTGCCACGGCCTTTACACCAAGCGCGCCGGGTCTCACCCCAGCCGGCAATGGCCTGAGGGGCCCTTCGCGCGGATTTCGCCACCCACGTGTCCCGCGAAGCCCCCGCGGCCCACGTGCTACGGCCGCTCTTTAAATGCTCCTGGGCCACGTGGCCGCGCCGTACAGCCAGATTGGCTGGGAGGTGTGGCTACTGCGCGGCTGCGCAGTGACGCGCACGACCGGCCCCGCCCCCGGCCCTGCCCCCGGCCTGCCGGCAGCGGCCGCGCTGGCGGAAGGGATGACGTCACCGGCTGGGGGAGCGCGAGCCGCAGTGAGTGTCCTCGCGCCGCCCGCCCGGCAGCCCGGCCGGCGCGCGCACGCCGCGAGCCGCTGGCTCTCGGGCTCCGCTCGGATCCCATGCAACAGCCAGGATGTGAAGCGGGGCAGAGCCGGGGGAGCCCAGCCCAGCCAGCCTCCAGGTAAATAGACCAAAAAAAAAAAAAACGTGTACTTGAGAAAAAAAAAAAAAATCCAGGCTCTCCTGCGGGGGTCTCGGCGGCAGCAGAGTGGGCAGCGCGCCGGCTTTGTGCCGGGGAAGCCCGCTCGGCCATTGTGCTCGGAGGATGCTCCGCTGCAGCCGGCTGCACGCCCAGCCGCTGCGCCCTGAGAGCCGCGTCGGAACAATGCCCCGAGGGTCTGGGCCCGGGAGGGCTCGGCGGGCGGGGCCGGGGGGCTTCGCCCCAGGCGTAGGAGGGGGCTGGGCTGGCGGGGCCCCGAGCGCGGCGTTGGAAGCTGCCCAGAGCCGCGGGCTGCACCACCCCGGGCTGCGGGCGGGCGGAGGCGCGAAGGGGGGACGCGCGCGTGTAAGCGGAGGGGGTGCTGGCCCGGCGGGGCCCGGACGGGGTGTCCGGGCGGGGTCTTGGAGGCACCGGGAGCTGTACAGGTGGGGGGCGTGCGGGAGCCCTGGAGTGGAGACTAGCCGGGACGGGTGGAGCTGGGGGCACCTGCCAGTGAGCTCGGAGATGCTGCGCCTGCCACCTCTCTCCGGATCCCCATCCTCGGGAGACCCCCGACTCAACGCCGGTTCCCCTTGCGCACTCCGGGCCCTGTCGCTCCCTTAAGGGGTGGGTGGCCTCTCCGGCACCCGGGCCTTGCCCCACCCTTCTGCGGCCCCGGCGTCCCCTTCCGCCCCCACCAGACAGGGGGAACCTCAACCCCCTGCCCCAGGGTCTCTGGCGGACGGGCGCGCTCGCCCAACACCCCAGTCTCTTTTCAGCGCTGGGGGCCCCGTGGGGATCCCGGGAGAGGGGAAGCCACCTCTGGAGCTGCCAGCCCGGCGTATTCCGCTCGCCCCGGGAGCCCCCTGGGGACTTGCGGGGGGGGGAGGGCGGTGACGTCACCTGGGGGCGGGGCCGTCGGATTCAGGTTGAAGGAGGCGCGGGGCGTGCCCTGAGGGGAGCCCCCTAAAACCCTCGGGTTAGAGCGCCGGCGCTCTGAATGCAAAGGTTTGTCTAAGCTGAGGCCAAGTTCATTGCTTTTTTTATGGGAATGTCTCCTAAATTTAGTAATCTCCTTACTACCCATCCGGTCCCCCCCACCCAGTTTCTGGACATTTCCCACCAACCACCCCGCCTCAAATTGGGGAACTCCCCTTCAGCCGTTTTCTCTCCAGAATCATTACATCAGGGAAGCGTCCTTATACACGGGAATATTTTTTTCAGCTGCACACCCGGTAAAATCTGGGACCTCCTCTTCCATTATCCCGTCCCCAAATCTCAAACCCTCTTCTAGTATCCTTCTAAATATGCACCTCTTGAGAATGCCGCTTCCTCTACAACCTGCTTCAAATTCAGCTGCCTGGTAGGCACCTCATACGCCCCCCCCCCAAATTAACAAACCTCCCATCTCCTTTTCTTGGGGGTGCCTCCCCTTCCTGAGCTCAGCTGGGATTCCCCTGTCCCTATCTCAATCTAGGAGAGCCCCTATTCTGGGCTTCCAGCCTTTCTGCCTCTGGCTGAACCCCTGAAAAAACACCTGGGCCAGTGGGGCTGGTGAAGGGGGCGTCTAAGGTGTCATGCCCTGGCAGAGAGCTTGGGATGTCCCAGAACCCCGACAAAGCAGAAGGATCCCCCAGGTCCCAAAGATAGGGACCCACCTGCTCTGGGCTCCCATTGGCCAACACTCAGACTTTGCTGGGATTCTGGCTTCCTTTTGAAGCCCCTCATCACTGCTGTCCCTAGGGGGTGAAGGATGAAGGCCCGTCTTTGTTCTGGGTGCCCTGCTTCCCCTCAGTGCCGTCTGTGAGCGGAGAGCCAGCCCGTGCCTCTGCTCCTATGATACCAGCTGCCGCTGCTGCTGGAGCTTTTATTAATGGCCCAGGGAATTGGTCGATTCTGCCATTTGCATAACTCCCTTCCCCCTCCCAGGGTCCCCTTCCTTTGTGCCCCCCTCCCCCTGCCAATCTCGCCTGCCTTCTGTCCCTCTGCTCTTCTTTCTCCTTCCTCTGCCAGCTGATACTTTGGTGGCTGAATGCAGGCAGCTGGGACTGGGGGTGGCTGCTTCCCACCCCCCAAATCACAGAGCCCACCAGGGTGGGCATGAGTCTACACCTGGACCCCTCTGATTGACACAAAGCCCTCCATGGGGCATCTCTTTCTGCCTGCTGGCAGCACCATGCCTCCCTGCGTCCCCTCCAGAAAGCTACACCTGTCCTGCCCCATCCCCTGGGGAGGGGGTGGCACCTACACCATGACAGTGCACTTCTGTGTGGGGGCCAGGGCTCTTGAGCCCCCTGGGGGCCACCACCCGCCATACTCTTATCACCCTGAGAGTTGGTCTAATTGGGCTTAGGCAAACAAAACATCGCTGGAGACCCAGGCTGCCTGGTGAGCTCATGTGCTTTTCTATTTCTGCCACCCCAGCCGATGACATCGGTCCCCCCAGGGGGTGACAGAGGCTAGTACTGTCAGTGCCCATCCCAAGAGGTGGTGGGCGGCCTGACCTGTTCCCCACCCCCTGCAGGAGACGACAGCTGGCAGGTCATTTTGGTGTGGCTGGGGTGTGGTATTAGAGAGGGCCATGGGATGGTGGACCAGCTCCAGGGGCATCCCTTCTCCTCCCAGGGTGATATTGGCCTCTGACCTTTGTGTGTGCTGGGGACAGAGAGGGGCACTCAAATCCAGGTTCTGCCTGCTGCCCACATAGAAAAAAATCACTGGCTGACCATGCTTGATTCTTTATCCCCTTTGAGCATTTTCAGTGCCTTTCTTTTTCCCCTGCTTGCATCTTTGAGTGTCTGTGCACCCTGCCTGGAGATGCAAGGACTTTCCCACTAATGCCGGGACACTGTAGAATGGGGGGAAGCTTCATGAATGTTGGGGATTCAGTGGTAGCATCTTGGCAAGCAGATCCGGAGTCGTCACTTTGCACCCGTTTTCTTCTTTTTTGTGTGGGTCAGAGTTGGGGGTTCCCCAGGTCTGGCACTGATCAAGGAAAAAGTCCTCCTCTGCTCATAAAATGTCTTTGCGGGAGGTGACTTGGTTTTCCCCCAGCCTTCTGGGTTGGCATTGAGCAGCCTTTCACAGATGTGGGAATAGAGCATGCACCACCACTTGCCGCTCCCGGATCCCGGCGACATGGAGACCTGTGGCTTCACTAATTATTCCTGTGTCCGCATAGCCACAGAGATGGTCCTCACAGTGGCCAGGGAAGGCTGGGCAGGGATGGATGATGTGACTATGTACAAGAGGCATGCCATTTCCACGCTGGCACCCCGTGGCCTGGTGTTCACCTTTTTCCCGTGACTAGCGCAGCCGCCATGTGTGGGGGAGAGGAGAAGAGGGGGTGTTGAGAGAGTTTGGGATGGGGGTGAGAGGGAGGGAAACCCTAAAAATAAAGGTGGCTATTTATAAACCCAGCGGGTTTGGGGGATAATTGACAAAGCTTAAATGTTTTCAGCTGAGAGTGATTCCTTCCCTCACCACCCTATTAGGCTCCATTTGTGGAATCAGTCGGAGCCAGGGGAAGATTCTTGGGATGTGCATTGGGTTTGGCGGAAGCATTGCCGGCTGTGGCTCCCTTCTAGGGGTCGTGTGCTTTTGGAGGAAGATGGGGGGAGGGTCCCAGGAAGGAGCATTACCAGGCTGTCTTCTGCAGCTAGGATGGCCTTGTAGTTTGCCCTCCAATGGGCAATTGTCCACTTCCCAGAATTTGCAATGTAGGAAACAGTGCCTCTTGGGCAAAGCCAGTGCAGATTGCCCTTATGTCCTTACTTGCCGCAAAAGATGCCCAGAATGGGGCATTTGAAGACACCCCAGCTGCTCACCAGGGCAAACTAGCTCAGCCTCCACTAGAGCCAAGATGGAATGGGATTAAGATGTAAGTGCCATGCTTGGGCAGAATCTGGCAAAAAACAAAAAAGCCCACCATGGGCCACAGACAAAAGCATGTATTAGAGAGCCTGGGTCCAGGGGCTTTTCAAACTGTTTTTTAATCTCATCTTCCCACCTTACCTTGATCTGGAATCAGAAATCTTCTGTCTTGTAGGGCAGTGGAGAGGGGTTGCAGGAAGGCAATTGAGGCTCCAAGGCATGTTGTTTTATCACAAAGAAGTACTATGACATTCTGAATTGGGGGACCAAGGACCACTCCGAGAGGAAAGGAGGCTTGAGGAATGTGCCTTGCTGGGGGAAACAGATGGCAGAGCATGAGGTACAGAAGAAGTAGGTAACACCTGGTCTCCCCAATCCTGAGGTTCAAGCATATCGAGCGTAGTAGGTGGCTTCCTACCTCCCCCTGTTATTTTTCTTTAAGGAAAGAAAAGACACTCAAAAAAAGGTGGGGAAGAACCCCGATGTACCATTTCTGTCTCATCTCTAGTTGATATTTCAGAACTGTTTTGGGGAGGGTGTGCGTGGGGAATATGAAAAATCAATTGGCTTACACTTCTGCAAAGGCAGAAATTAACGAGCAAGTAGGAGTGATTCATGGACAGGCCTTTGACTTTCACATTGCTTTATTTTTGTCTCTCTTCTTTTTTTCTTTTCCGTGGAACTGCTGATCTCTCCCTTACTCCGTGGCCTGGCCAGACTGGACCTGGGAGTTGGTGCTATTCTGGGCTGGCTGTGGAATCCCCTCTTATGTTCCCTGGAATCAAGCCACCCTGAGGGTCCTGCGGAGGCTAGAGGGATTCCACACCTGAAAATAAATGCAGGATTTTTGTGTAGCGTTCCGGTTGCCTTCTCATTCCCTTGGATCCCACCCTTGTCAGGCGCTTGGAGCTTGGGTTTCTGGATCAGAGTGACTCCCTGTTGCCTTAATTGGGGCTGAATCACAAATGTCTCTTTTCAAAGGGATAGTTTTGTTTTTAATGTTTTTTTTTTTTAATTTTTGGTAGATACGAGGACTTGCTGTATTGTCCAGGCTGGTCTCTTAATTCCTGGACTCAAGCAATTCTCCTGCCTCAGCCCCACAAAGTGCTGGGATTATAGGCATGAGCCACCACACCCTGCATGAAGGGACAGATTTTTGTCCAGTGCTCTCCTTATGTTACCTGGGTGACCCCTACTACTTTTGAGTTGTTTTTTATCTTTGCTGTTAGCTCCCTGTCTGTGTATCGCTTGTCATCCCCCAAACTGGAGAACTGAAATTCTTAATCTTTCCCTTGTTCTCTCTTTCCTTCCTCACTCCTTACTGACCTTACTTGTGTCCCTTAACTTCTCTGTGTGATAACTGCCTTGATTCCAAAATGAGGTCACCCCTCTGGCTTCCAGGTTACAGTCCTGACTTTGGTCTCCCATTCCCCTTGAGTTGTGGGAACGGGGTTAAGTTGCTTGACTTCTCTGTTGGTTCCCTCATTTCTAAGATCAGTGCACTCATAGCCATGACATGAGATGCCATGGGCTTAAAGTGCCTGCCCCGGCTCTGCACATGTCGGCCACATCTGCTCTACAGCTCCGCACTACTCAGTTGGAAAACTGCATGGATACAGTGTAGCAGAGAAGCCACAGCTTTGGAAGCCTGGAAGCCTGGAACCCTGGATGAGGCAGCCTGCGTGGGGAGAGGCTGGGAGGATCTCCATTGTCACGGGGTCTTATGGATAATTGAGTGTTGGTGGAGATTCAGGGGTTCTAGAGAAGCGAGGTCGGCGCGCCTGTGTGTGTATAATTTAATGCTGCTTATAATTAACCCCCATGATCAGCAAATGAGGGGATGTCGGGGGGATAATAATAGCTGCTCTGACTTATTTGGAGTTGGCACCCCATGCCAGGCCCTTTGCTAAGTAAACACGTTAGTAGCATCCTCGTCGCCTTGAACCTTCAATACTCTGGTAGCGGAGTTGCTATGTTCGGAGCCCTATTTTGCAGAAAGGGAAACAGACAAAGAGAAGGGTCTTAACTGGCATGAGGTCACACAGCCCATAAGTGACACAGTGGGAATCTAACCCAGAGCTGTTGAAACTAGAATTCTTTTTCTTTTCTTTTCTTTTCTTTTTTTTTTTTTTTGGAGACAGAGTCTTACTGTGCTGGGGGTGAGGGCAGCAGAAATGAGATGTGGAAGGAGATTTGACCAGGGCAGATCAGATGGGTTCCCCACCTGAGGAGTTTGTATTGTAGTTTAAAAAGGTGCAGCCTAGTCAGGTGCAGTTGCTTATGCCTGTGATCCCAGCACTTTGTGTAGTGTTGCGGCCAGGAGTTTGAGACCAGCCTGAGCAGCATAGGCTGAGTGTAGTGGCCTCACCCTAGCTCACAGCAACCTCAGACTCCTGGGCTCAAGCAGTCCCCTGCCTCAGCCTCCCAAGTACCTGGGACTATAGGTATGTGCTACCACACTCCACTAATTTTTCTATTTTTAATAGAGATAGAGTCTTGCTCTTGCTCAGGCTGGTCTTGAACTTCTGAGCTAAAGGGATCCTCCTATCTCAGCCTCCCAGAGTGCTAGAATTACAGGAGTGAGCCACTTTACTGGCCTGGAACCTGAATTCTTAACCACTTGTGAGGGCTCTGCCAGGTTGTCAGGGCTGTCATCTTGATAGCAGTTTGACTGTTGGGAGCACCTGAGAGCCACTACAGAGACCCACAGCTCTCTGCCTTCTTCAGAGAATAAGAAAAGGAACTCTGAATGGAGGTTGCTCAGGATTCAAATCCCAGCTCTACCATTTCTTGGTTGTGTGACCTGATGCCAGTTGCTCAGCCTCTCTGTGCTTCCATGTTTCTCATCTATAAAATGGAAAGAGTAATAATACCAACCTTAAGGATTTGTTAGGAGGGTGAAATGAGTTAACACATGTAAGATGCACACTTACAACAGCACCTGGAATGCAGATGCTGCTGTGCTATTTTTTTACACCACAGGACTTGTAGCAGGACCTGCCCCTGTCCCCAGCCCCTTGATGGGGTCCAGCACAAGAGAGATGTCAGAATGACTCAGCCACTGCGAACTGGGGCGTTCCCCTTCACTGGCTGCCTAATCACGGCTGCCCCACTTCCACAGCGGTGCCTGATGAGAGCCAAGTCGTGGAGGGCCAGTAAGGTGTGCAGGAAGGAGCAGGCAGTGGCCTTGTGGGACCCTCCAGGGACCCCAGACTTGGCTCCCAACTTCCAGAGCCCTTGATGGGTTTGAGTATCACCAAGGGGCAATTTGGGGCTTTGACTGCAGCCTTGTGAGGGGTGCTCCAGAGAGCGATCAGTTGCCAAGCTTGATGTGTGAGCTTGTGTGCATGCATTCCTTCATTGACTCACTGATTTCATTCATTCCATCATCAGTGTTGATTGAAAACCAGCTGCCAGTGAACTTGGTAGCCAGATTCTGGTTCAAGATTCTAGCCTCGATGCTGACCAGCCATGGGACCTTGGGCTAGTTACATAGCTGCTCAGTGCCTCAGTTTTCTCATCTGTAAAATTAGTACTTTGACTCTCATGATATATATATATATATAGAGGAAATATATGAATGCACATGTGGCTGGTGAACAGAAAGTGCTATGTAAGTTCTCCTTTTTTTTTTTTTTTTTTTTTAGGAGACAGAGTCTCATTTTGTCACCCTCGGTAGAGTGCTATGGCATCATAGCTCACAGCAACCTCAAACTCTTGGGCTCAAGCAATTCTCTTGTTTCAGCCTCCCAAGTAGCTGGGACTATAGGCGTCCACCACAATGCCTGGCTATTATTAGAGATGATGTCTGGCTCTGGCTCAGGCTGGTCTTGAACCTGTGAGCACAGGCAATCCACCTGCCTCGGCCTCCCAGTTTTCCCTCTTTTTTACTAAAAGCAAATAAAAACAAAAATCTGGAGATACGGCGGTATTTGCAGCAGCCCTTGGACTCTTATCTGTTGGGGGACACTGAGCAAGTACACAGGGAAAGTGCACGTATTGCGGATCATGACAGGGATCTGCTAGGGTTGAAAATCTGGTGGCACATGGCAGTTCCCTGTCACTATTTTGTCCAGAGTGATACAGTGGACCTTTCTGAGGAGGTGAAACTTGAGCTGAGACGCAAAGGAGTGAGTCGGATCATGGGGATGTTTGAACAGGTGCTGGGGACAGCAAGTGCCAAGACTATGAGAGGGGCACCTACTGTTGTGCAGCTGGAGGTGAGGGCAGCAGAAATGAGAGGTAGAAGGAGATTCGTCTGGTGCAGACCACATGGGGCCCCACCTGGCAGAGTTTCAGTTGTAGTTTAAAACCATGTAGCCTGGCTGGGCGTGGTGGCTCAGTAATCCCAGCACTTTGGGAGGCCAAGGCAGAAGATTCCCTTGAGAGCAGGAGTTTGAAACCAGCCTGGACAGCAGACCCTGTCTCTCTATTAAAAAAAAAATTTTTTTTTTTGCAGTTTTTGGCCAGGGCTGGGTTTGAACCCACCACCTCTGGTGCCCTACTCCTTTGAGCCATAGTTGCCGCCCTCTATAAAAAAATTTTTTAGAGTGGTGCCTGTGGCTCAGTGAGTAGGGTGTAACCCCATAAACTGAGGGTGGTGAGTTCAAAACCCAACCCTGGCAAAACTGCAAAAACAAAAAAAATAAAGTTTAAAAAAACATTTTTTTTTAAAGTTAGCCAGGTGTGGCATACACCTGTAGTCCCAGATACTCAAGAGGCTAAGACAAGAGGATTACTTGAGCCTGGGAGTTTGAGGCTGCAGTGAGTTATGATGATGCCATGGCACTCTAGCCTGGACAATGGAGGGAGATGCTGTCTCTTAAAATGCACCTGTGCATCCATGCGCACGCGCACACACACACCAACATGCAGCCAGAGTTTTCTGAAAGTTCCCCCAATGCTTGGATGATGCCACTATTGGCATTAACAGAGAACTTGGAGGTCAAAAAAAAACCTCTTGGGATGGTTATTGGGGTTGAGGCCTAGAGAGGGTGAAAAACTTTCCGAAACCCACACAGCTATGGCTGTCTTTCTGCTGGGCTAGGCTTTGTGCAGGAAAATAGGCAGGGACCCTTCCACGCCAGTCTGAAGGAACAGAACAAGGCAGGAAAACAGGGAAGGAATGTCATTCTCAAGCTCCAAAATCTGCCAGGGCTGCACCCTTCCCTCAAGTGGGTGGCATAGGATGATTGGTCTCTCTAGTTCAGCGGTTCTCAACCTGTGGGTCACGACCCACAGGAACTATATTAAAGGACTGCGGCATTAGGAGGGCTGAGAACCACTGCTCTAGTTCTTGAGGAAGCCCCAGGATGGCTCCCTGGCCAGATCTGCTGGTTTTTCTAAGGAAAACCAAAACTGCAGGTTTCAGGTGAAATTAACCTATTTTATCATCGTTGGCTTTCTTTTCCTAAGACATTGTAACACAGCATGGTACAGAAATCCATGCCACCATAGGGTTAGACCACTTCTCCAGCTTGGACACCTCAGTTGCTAATGATGAGCCTCTGTTTCCTGGGTGGTGAAATTGATTATTTAGCCACCTCACAGGGTTGTTGAGAGGAACCGACGTGATAACTCACAGGGTGTGCTCAGAACAGGGCCTGGGCCAGCATCTGCACTCAATAAACATTGGCTCTGATTGTATTAATATTGGTCATAATGATAAACTTGACTTAAATTAAATGCTGCGTAGAAGGAAGCCTGCTCGTCCCGAGGGGCAGGGCTGTGAATTATCTACTGGCTGCAGGACCTGTTTTCTCCATCTCTTATTTTCTCTGGAACATACTTGCTTGCTCTCAGGGCTGGGGAACGTGGGTTACCAGGGTTATTAGTTGAGTTTATCATGGCGATTCTCAACCAGGAGTGATTTTGCTTCCTTGGCCTTGTTTGGGGACATTTTTGGTTGTTATATCCAGGGTCACTACTGGCATCAAATTAAGTGGAGACCGGGAATGCTGCTCAACATCCTGCAGTGCCCAGGACAGCCCGACCCCATTTGGAGCTAACCCCAAATATCAGCTGTGCTGAGATTTAGAAATTCTGATTTATGTTCAAAACCTAAAATGGTGAGAGAAATCAAGTGGCAAGAGAAACCAGGTTCCTTGTGTTGCTGTCCTTGAATATCTACCTCACACAATCACTGATGCCTCTTGGGGCCAGAACACCCAGATTACTAATGGATTCCCTCTGTACACCTGTCCTGGTTTCACCGGCCAATTGATTATTGGAAGTGGGTAATTGCCCCTGTCGGATGGATTTTTACAGGGTTTCCGGCGACAGTTCTGGCTCCATCTCCCTGAAATCAGCAGGACATGGAGAAGCTGCCAGGCCCAGGACATTTTTCCTTGATCTCACCTGATCCTGGAAGCTCAGGCTCTGACCCCTCTGTGGAAGGGCTTTGGAGATCTGAATACTCCCCAGGTTCAAATCCTGACACAGACCCTCTCTGGCTGTGTGAAATGACTCCATTCTTCTCCTCCCCTGAGTGTCAGTTTTCTCATACATGAAATGGGGATGAATCTTGCCTGCCACACCCTTGGGGATAAGTTGATATAATGCTGGAGGCCTAAGGCGCACAGGACGAGGTGCTGAATGACTGTATCCTCCCTGTCCCCATCTTCCTGCGGTGAGCAGTTAGGAGACACAAGGATGGAGCCTCACATTCATACTCCCCAAACAACTGTAGTGAAAGAGAGAGAACACACATAGGCAGTGAGTTCCCTGTTGTAACAGCCACTTGGGCCCTGGGTTCAAGATTCACTCATTTCATCCATAGAGCTGCCCTAAGAAGTAGCAGCTGGTACCTCATCTTGTAAGTGGGGAAACTGAGGCACAACAAAAAGACAAGAAATGGGGATGAGAAGCCTTTTCTCAAGCCAACAGAGGTGTGGTTTCTGTGCTCTTTCCTGCGCTCTTGAAGGCTTCATGTGGGCTGGGCCCTGCAATTGTGTAGCTAGATTATGTGGCAACAGTGTAGCCAGAAGGCTGCTTCCTATGGCTGCTTGGAGACAAGGGATGCTGTTTTCAGCCAGAGTTTGGCAGGATTCTGTTTTTGCTGCTTACAAGCTTTATGGCTTTGGGGAATTCACTTCCCCTCTCTGGATGACCCACTCAAACCCTCTTCTCCATGGACTGCAGGCTGAGTCCTGCTGCCTATCCCTACCTCCTCCTCCTCTCTGCCTTCTCCACTCCACTCCACACACATCCATCTTCCTTCTGCTTCCACCTCCCAGCCTTTGTCCTTGCTGCTCCCTGTCAGAAGCTCTGTTTGTGTCCAGGGCCACCCTATCCCACCATTATCCCTCTGCTCACTGTTTCCCTGTCTGTGTGCTCCCCTCTCCTGTACCCAGACTCTGCCTGGTCCACTCTCCCCCTTCTAGATCAGCCTGCCTGGCTCTCCAGAGTCTCCATCTGACCATCCAGCACCAACTCTGATGCATCTGATTACCCTGATCAGTCAGGTAATGATGGGGAAAGCCCTGCAACGGCAGCTTACAGCCAGGGCTCCCTCAACGTGCTCCCATCAACTTGGAACAGGTGATATTACAGAGAGAAACGGCCATGGGCTCACTCTGTCCTTGGGTTGGTAGGCTGGGAGCCCAGGTCCTAGGTGGAGTACTATGTGACCTCAGCCACTTGCATGCCCTCTCTGAGCTGCTAAGTGTCCAAAGTGCCTAGCACAGACACAATGAGGCATGGCTGTTGAGAGTTATATGTCAGAGGGGTTAGCCTCCAGTCAGGGTTCTAAGGACAGAAGTAAGGGAAGTCAGTGAACTCCAAAACAGTCTGTGAGATTTCCTATTTCCTAGGGACAAGGTGAGAGGCCCAGAGGGGGCTAGGAACCTCAAAAAATATGCAGTGCCTGGGCCAAATGATTTTAAAACTCAGCCATGGCCAGGCATGGTGGCTCATATCTATAATCCTAGCACTTTGGGAGGCCAAGGTGAAAGGATTGCTTGAGGTTAGGAGCTCCAGACCAGCCTGAGCAAGAGTAGTCTATACAAGAATAGAAAGAAAAAACAGAAAATTAGCCAGGCAAGGTGGCATACCCCTATAGTCCCAGCTACTCAGGAGGCTAAGGCAGGAGGATCACTTGAACCCAGGATTTGGAAACTGCAGAGAACTATGATCACACCACTGTACTCCAGCCTGGGCAATAGAGTGAGATCCTATCTCAAAAAAAGACTCAGCTAGTTCTGTTCATGTGATGATGCCCTGATGTTCACATGACATCCCATGTATCCAGCCAGACAGTTGTAGAAGTTACTGAGGAGCCCACCAGGCTTTCATCTGGGGATTGAATTTGGCATTTAAGAGTGATGCTGAGGCAGAAGTTTTCCCTGCCAGCCTCTTCTTCTAAAATAGGAGCAAGACCTTTAGGTGCAAGCACCTCAGTGTTGGAAGGGTTTGTACTAAACGTGCATGGAATACCCCCAAACTGACTGAGATATCACCATACATACATACAGGACAGCGTAATGATTAATGCCCTTTAGAAGCAAGATTGGTATGCCTACAGATGGGGCTTTAGGGGCCAGGGTTTGTAGATGCTGGGATGTGGCTGTGTCCAAGCATACTGAGTAATGCCTGGTGCTGCCCCACTGCAGTGTCCAGAGCAGGTTGGCAGGAGACTGCAGTGAGCCCCAGGCAAGCCAAACACAGGCCAGGACAAAGGTGGTACTTGATGCCAGAGGTGGGTGTGCTGGGGACATGAGCAGGGCTGCCCCCATGAGCCTGGATGTGGAAACTGAGTTATGCCAATATGCCCAGAGCCCTCAGCAAGTGTGGAGGGTCAGTTCTGACCTTCTCAGTCTGTGCCAAGGTTACTCTGTGGGTTGCCCTTAGGTCTTTGGACTCCCTGTCCAGTACTTTGCCACCTCTCTCCTATAGACTCCACGGAGTTCTTAAAACCCATTCTGTTTTAAAACTTAAAAGAGAAAACTTTCTTTCATTCTTGTGAATGGGCACCTGGAATGTCCTTGAGGGCAGAACCTTAAAAATAAACGCAATGAGGGCAGAAACAATGACATTAACTTCTTGGCTGATTTCCCCTGTGTTGGCTGCAGGCTTGAAACTGAGGTCTGAGTGCCTGTGAGGCATTAAGATGCCTCAGCACCCACTTGAGACTCTCAGCCTTAAGCCAAGCACAGGAATGACCCCTTGCTGGCTGAGTCATGTTACTGAGCACAGCCAGAACTGTTCAAGGGAGTCCTCGACAGATCCTCTCCTGCCTTCAGCCTAAGTTGTTTGGACTTCGCTTCTGAGCATTTTTTCTCAGCAGCCTGGGGAGAAGGTTATTTCTCCCTGAATTCAATTAATGAGCCTATTAAAAACTATTTATTTTCTCTGACAGTTGTTTACTGAGGAGAAGGAGATGAATTGGCCAGTGTCCTCACTAGGTAGTGAGGAGGCAGAATGCAGGTGCCTGGTGGCTTAGCCCTGGTGCTTTTGGAAGCTCACACTGTGGGTGGGATCCTTGCCTTCAGGGCCACCACAGGCAGAACTTGTGCTACAGTTGCAGCCACTCTTTCTGGCCTTGGTGTCTTTGGGGGAGGTGGACCTTGGAATGAGTGAAAACCATCTTGATGTGGAGGCAGAGGGCGGGCCCTAGTGATTTCCCCTTTCCAGGCGAAGCTCTCTTCAAGTGCGCTTGTTTAAAACCTAATGCCTGGTCCCTATGGGCCATGTTTATGGTAGGGTCTCCCATATTCCCTCCTCCATAGCAGTTGAACTCTATGATTTTTATTTGAGTACATAGCCACCTAGAGGGGAGAAAACCATACTTTTCAGTGTATCCTGTGGCTGTCTATGCCATACGATGCAATTCTGACCTGTGAGAAATGAGTGAGATTTTCCAGAAATGCTTTTGGAGGATGGCACATTTCCCCCCTTTACCCCCTAGCTGGAATATGGAAGTGATGGCAGGTGCTCAGGCAGCTATGTTGGACCATGAGGCAAGTGTTTTATATGTAAGAATCAGGATTCAAAGAGATAGAAAGAACAGAGAGAAATTACAACTCTACTGTGAGTTTTCTGGCATTTGCAACTCAACTTGGTTCTAACTGAGGCAGTATGTGAGCCTTGGGACACAGTGCTCTCTGGGGTGTAGCTGTTCTTGGCCCTCTGCCTCAAACTTAAAGTTTTCCAAAGGTGGAAGATGAGGATGATGATAAAAGACCAAGTGTGACAGGTACCAAAGCAGCCCCATCCTCCCTGCCATCATATTGTTGAATTTGCGCAGCCCTCTGAGACAAGTACAGACACTGCCATTAGTCTCACTCTGTCATCCAGACTGGAGTGCAGTGGTGTCCTTATAACACCTTGTCTGCCTTTTTTTGCAAATAAAGACACCAGGGCTCAGAGAGAGAATATGACTTGTCCAGGATCACACAGTAGAACTGAGGCAGTTGACTGGCCCCATACTTTGTGCCAGTGCCCCATTCTGACACCCCATTCTGACACTCCTCTTCCTTTTCATCTTATGGCTGCTACTTTTGCCTCTGTCACCACCATCAAACCTGGCTCTGGGCCAATTAGCTTCCTCTAGCCTAGGACTGGGCAGTGGGGACATGAGAGAAAAACTATGTCCCCTTTTAACACACAGAATGGTCCCAGCCGCAGGGGCCACTATCTGCTCCTGAGTCTCCCCACATTCCTATAAAAGGAAGCAGATTTCAGGTTCACAGTATAGAGACCATGTTCCTGCAATGCATACAAACAGGTGTTTATTGAGCGTCTACTGTGTGCTAAGCACTTTACACTGATTAGCTTGTTTAATCTTCAACCCTGTGCAGTAGGGACGGTTGTCACTTTCCCTCCCTTCCCTCCTTTCCCTCCCTTTCCTCCCTCTCTTACCTCCCTCCCCTCCCTCCCTCCCTTCCTTCCTTCCTTTTTTCCCCAGAGACAAGGTCTCAGTCTGTCACTTGGGCTAAAAATGCAGTGGCATCATCATAGCTCATTGCAGCTTCAAACTCCTGGGCTCAAGTGATCTTCCCACCTCAGCCTCCCAAGTAGCTGGGACTATAGGCATGCACCACAATGCCTGGCTAATTTTTTAATCTTTTGTAGAGAGGGTGGTCTTGCTATGTTAACCAGGGTGGCCTCAGCCTCTCACAGTGTTGGGATTACAGATGTGAGCCATTGTGCCAGGCCCTCATTTTCCCATTTCTTCTAGTCCTCTGTCTATACCTGGTTCGGCCCCCAAATTACTCACCTGGACCATTATAGTTACCCCTGCCTGGCTCCTTGGGCTTTCAACTTTGCACCCCATAGTCTGTCCTCCCCACAGCAGCCACCAGATGGCACCTGTGAACACTGAGTTAGGTCCTGTCCCTCCTCTGCCCACAGCCCTTTATGGCTCCCAGCTTCCTTGATATCAAAGCCCACATCCTTCCTAAGGCCCATCAGGCCCTGCGTGACCTATCTATCCCCTCCCTGCCTGCCCCTTATCTCTCTGCTCCAGCAACATAGGCTTCTTTCCAGCATACCAGATGTTGTCCTGCCCCAGGGCCTTTGCACAGGCAGTTCCCTCACCATCATATGTTTCCTCCAATATGAATATGGCTCCCTTCCTTACCTCCTCAGGTACCTGCTCACTTTTTGCTGCAACTCCCAAAGGATGACTCTATTTAATTTGCAGGCAGCTGCTTCCCTATCTCCCCATTTCCTGCTCTGCTTTGTCCTAAAGCATCCGTGTTGTGTGCTTCTTAGTCATCGTCTACCTGTGTCCTCTCCCACTGTGTGCATGGTGGCACCTGCACATAGTAGGGCTCCATGCATATGTTTTGCCTAAACAGCTCTCCAGTCATAGGGTAAAAAGGAGGCCTTTCACTGGCTGGTGGCAGTGGATGCACTCATGGGGTGGCTCCCACGTTCTCACTCTAAACCTCCCGGGAGTCGGCCAGTTAGGGCGGGCCCATGTCGTCCCTATGGCTGCTTCTTCCTCCCGCCCCCGCATTCTCACCTCAGCCTCCAGAAATAGCCCCTTTAAAAAATAGCCACGTCCCCCAGTTCCGGGGCCTCTGTCTGCCCACGGACGTGGTGCGGCACTGCCGGGCCAGCCTCTTTATTGCTATGGGATTTTTAAAAATATAGCTGGTGTTAGATGACTTTTATTTCCCCTCTTTTAAACCCAAAGAAGCCTGGCCACCAGCAGGGCTGCGTGTCTGTATTGATACTCTGGTGAGGCACTGGTGTGAGGGTGTCTGGTTACCAGGGCTGAGGGCTTCTGCTGCTGGATCATGCCAGCTCAGGTGTGGACCACGTATCCGGCAGTTCCAAGTCTGGTCAGGAAGCCCTGGAATTGATTCCCATAGCTGCCTCTTGCCAGCTATGTGATCTGCACGGTTAGCAAAACCTTTCTGAGCCTCAGTGTACCCTTCTGGAAATAGCCACGGTTTTCATTGAGCAAATGATTTAATTTCTCTGAGACTCAGTTTACCTATCTATGAAACAGGGACATCTCAGGGCTTGGGCAAATGTCTGACATTCTTTCAGGCTTTGTTCCTGCCTCTGGAAATAGGACATCTCAGAGCTCTCCACTCAGGCCAGCACACAGTAGATACTGATAAGGGATAAGCCAACCTCATTACAACATTGAGGTCCCTCCAAAATGATCCCCATGCCTTCGCTGAAGTAAGGATTTAGTGAATCTAGTGCTGGCTCTGGAACTGCCACTTCTAGGCTGTAGAACCTTCAGGAAATCACTTCTCTCCTCAAGGGACTCAGTTTTCCTCATCCCTAAAATGAGCCCACATCACTGGGTTGTCAGGAGGCAGCCACGTCTGTGTCCCCCAGTACGAGCATACAGCAAATGCTCCTTAGCAGCTGCTGGTGCTTCTCTGTTCCCTTGCTTTATTCTCGTCATCCATCCATCAAGACTACGTCAATTAGACTTGACACAATCTAGTCTCCACATGGCCTGTGTCTGAATCTGTCCCTTATTAGCTGTGACTTCTCTCTGGGCCTGATTCCCCATCTGTAAAATGGGGATAATGATAACCCTGGCCTCTCAGCATCCTTGGAAGGATCCTGTGAGTGAATTGGGGGAAGCCCTAGCCAGGCTGGGCTGTCTGGCAACTGTAGACAAATATATTTATTCACTAAGTATTTATCAGACCTTCCCCATGCTGGCCCTTCTGTGTGAGCAAGATTGGCAAGCTGGACACTTCTCGCCTCTGTGTGTCTGGCTGGCTTTAAGGTCTGTGCACCAGCAGGGGCTATGTCCCCCTTCCTGACAGAGTAGGGATTAAACCTGCTTGTCTAAGGCCACAGGCACTGCAGTGGCCGCCCCTGCTTCCTGTGCCTTCCTGGCAGGTGTTAGGCTGCCGGGGGATGGCAGAGGACAGGGCCTGGATCACACATAGGGACAGGAAGGGCCCAATTGGAGTAGGAGTGGATGCTTCCGCTGTCAGCCCTGGGGACCCAGTGGCTTGTTTGACTGCAGCCACCACCTTCAGATTTGTGCTTTCTTTTTGGTCATGGGGGAATTTCTTAGACACCTCCTACACACCAGGGTCTGTGCTAGGAACACACAGGGGACAGAGGGCGTGGCTTTGTGGAGTTCACACTCTGATCCTGGAGCGACAACAGGCCGAATAGAATATGTATGTACCTTGTTAGAGGGTGACGAGTGAAGGAGAAAAGGGACTGAGGAATGGAGGGAGGAGAGGTGTTGTGTAAATGGGATTGTAGGGATGGTGTCATTGTGCCATGATGGAGAGGAGGGAGGAGCCAAGTGCTTCTGTGGAGGAAGAGTGGTCTAGGCAAAGGCCCTGGGGCAGAACCAGGCCTGGCATATTGGAAGCACAGATAGGAGGCCCCTGTGGCTGGGCCAGAGTGAAGAGGGGGAAACAGGGAGGAGGGGGGGCAAGGAGGGGACAGGGCCTGGTGGGCTATAGGGAAGACTTGGGCTTTGACCTTCAGGGAGGTGGGACCAGGGAGGACTGAGGAGGGACTGACCCTAACTCAGGTGTTCACAACTGCCCTCTGGCTGCTGTGGGGACAGATGGAAGAAAGGCTGGTAGGGTGAGAGGACCAGGGTGGAGGGGATAAGCTGGTTCAGGTAGGGACAGAGGAGTAGGGAGAAGTGGGCAGATTTGGGATAATTTTGAAGGCTGAATATTCCTTCTCTTTTTCCTCCCATTTCTGTTAGTGGCCAGGCTGACCTGTTGCTTTCTCCTAATCCTTCCATCGACATTTCCAGAACTTAGAATTTCGGGGTCAGATACAGAGGCCAGGCCAGGCCAGGGCCTTGCCCTCAAGGGGGAAACAAAGAACACAAACAGATAAAGAGACTGTGGAGCAGCTTCTCACTAAACCAAGTGTCTGGGACAGGGGATGCTAGATATCCTGACAAGGTTGGACAGAAAAAAATTATTTAAAAATAATATTCACCATTTATCAGCCACTTTGGTGTTGTGAACAGCTCTGTGAACCTTCTGTGGATTTAATCTTCACAGCGGCTGTGTGTAGTAGGGAAGAGACTGTTATAACCATTTTATAGGTGAGGAAAGCTGAGGCCCAGAGAGGTTGGTGCACCTCCTCAGGGTCACACAGCATGACTAGACCACCTTGCCATTGGGCTTGCTGGGTTGCAGCCTGCTCTGTCCTCATTCCCTCCAGCACTTCCTTGTCATTATTTCTTACTAATTTGTAGGTAGACCACACACCCCCCCCTCTGCAAATATAAAGGTCTATATGAGTCTGAATTCTCTTATTCAAGATGTTGACTGAAGTCCTACCCTACCCCATGTTAGGAAAATAGGTGCTGACAACAGCTGTGTAGACAGTGCAAAGCCGAGAATTCTGTCAGACCCAGGTTCACATTCTGTGCTGACCTCCTCAGCTGTGTGACTTTGTGGTCATTGCCTACCCTCTCTCACTCACTTTCTGTTAAATCGGGTTTGGATGTTTGTGTATCCATAAAATATTTTCCCGGTGCATGCCAGGCATTGTTTTAGTTGGAGGGTTTATTTCTAGTGTCCTGTCTTGACTATTGTGGCCCTCAAAGTGTCACTCAACAAATCATGTTGTTTGGGCCATGTGAGGGTAGGGAGGAGCCCTGGCCATCTCAGTACTTTTCTATGGATCCCTCAGAGCAGGTGTCTCAGATGGCTGGAGGAAAATCCTGGGGCAGCAGCGGCAGCTGCCCCTAGGAAAGGCTAAGAGTCCGGTACCTGGTAGTTCAGGGAATAGTGACAAAAAGCAATTTAGAAGCGCTGGACTCTGAATGCAGAAAAGTTTTCAGAAAACTCAAACCGTGTATTTTACTTGTATTTTCCATTTACAGATGTTGTTCAGAAGAAAAAAGTGTTCAAAATCTATATCCAAAGAAGTATCCAGAAGCTCTTTCAGTAGCTATCAAATTCATGTCTGTGATGAGAAAGTCTTGGTCGGTTTAATTGACCATGCTATTTTTCTTTCTTATTGATACATAAAATAACAATGCATCTCCAACTCAGTGGAAATAAGGAAATTGCTGGAATTGGGATGAGGGAGGGGAAGAGAGGATGGGAGGGGAGGTCAGGGAAGGCTTGCTGGAGGAGATTGTAGCTGGTGGGAGATGTGACAGTTGAGTAGGGGGTAACTGGACAGTGAGGGGAGGGAAGGGTGTTCTAGGCAGAGGGAATGGCATGGCCAAAGGCTTCCTGCAGAAGGTCTTTGTGAACCCACAGGGTGAAGTAGTTGTCTCACTTCATATCCTGTACTGGGCCTAGAGCATAGTAGGTACTCATTAAATGAATCATGGTAGACATTCAGTCAGTGGGCCCTGCTGTCAGGCCCAAATTCAAATGATGCCATGTGTGTATTGCTTTCCAGCAACTGTGTTCTGAATGACTTGAGACCCAGAGGTTTGGGCCTGGTCTGAAGCCCCTATCTATGTCAACCATTAAGCCAGGAGAGCCTTCAAGGTCTTGAATCCTCATCCCACTGCCCCAGCTACTAATGCAGCCCCATCTTCAGGGGCACAGTGACTCCCAGCTTGAGAGATGGAGAAACCCAAATTAAACTGACATTAGTGAAAACTGAGAAGGCTCATGTTAGACTATATCAGCTTAAGGCATAGCTTGATCCAGGAGCTCAGTCAAGGAGCCTTCAACAGATGGACAAAAGCAGATTCAGAGAGATTGAACCATTTGCCTGAGGCCACACAGAAGAGTCCAAGCCACAATTCAGACTCTAGTCACTTGGGGCTGCTGTTCACTGTGGTTTAGAAGGTTGTCCCAGGACACGGAGTAACAACCATTTTATTGATGGGGAAACTAAGGCTCATACAAGGGAAATCATTTGCTTGAAGTCACAAAGTACACATGGAGCAAAACCTGGCGCCATATGGTTTATTCATAAGCACAGCTTGAATGGTGAGTTCAACTGAGGTAGGAAGGAGAAAAGGCTGCTAAGGGCAACATTGACCTTGGGCCAGGCCTGCCCCACCCATCTGAGAAGTACTCTCATCCCTCCTGCCACCTGCCTTGAATGGTCCTGACATTTCCCAGCCTCTTGATGAACACGTCACAGGCTGACAGATAGGGAGGGCCTCCCCCCCCCCCCCCGTCCTGGCTCTGCGCCATCTGTGGACCCTGGCCAGGCCTGCTTGTGTCTGTCACAGGAGGAAATGAGACTGGCAGCCAGTTGTCATCCCCTGAGCCAGCCATCTTGCTCCCAACACCCAATTTACTGCGTGTTTGTATTGATTGCATGATTGCATTGATTCTTCCCTGTAAGCGTTTTTCAACTGATACCGTACCAAGGACCACTCTATAAAATCCCCTCATCCTCGCCTGAGCATGGCCCTGTCTCCACTCACTATGCCCTTGAGCATCTCCAGAACATTTATTGGCCACCCACTGTATGCCAGGCATCAAGCTTGGCTATCAGTGAGCATAGTCACCAAATCTGGGTCTGGGCTTTGGGGCTCAGTGGCTTAGTTTCATATCCTCCCTCTGTTGCCACCAAGTTGTGTGACCTTGGACAAGTGTCCTGACCTCCCTCAATGTTCTCATCTGTAAAACGGAGAGAATTCAGTGAGATATGTGTATAGGGCTTTGAACAGTACCTGGGCACACAGTATGTGATCTATAAATATTAGTAATTATTACTACTGGTATTTTTCTTAGTCTTAAACTCTAATCCCATGACAGATTAAACTATTATTATTTTAGCAGTAGCACATGTAGGCATACTGTTCTCCTCTCCTCGCTTCTTCACACCCTTTGCCCGCTGTTACTATAGTACTGGGATGTGCAGAGCCGACAGCCTCTTTTTCAGGGCTGCATACTGTGCCACCAGCCTGCCCAGCACTTCCTGACAGACGTGGCCATTTGTCTCTGTTTTGTTTTTGTAAGAAATGCATTGCAGTGCACATTCACACACAGGCTTCACACATAAGCACGAGATTAGCATTCACTCCCTCTCACCCGGGCACCCTGCAAAGAGTGTATACAGTCTCTGCCCCAGTCACTGGCAAGTGAGTTGGGGCTTCCTCTGAAGGGCTTTTATGAGAAAGGAATGTTTTTCTTCTTTCCTTGGCCATCCTTGGCTGCTTCTACCAAGCTGGCTGCAAGATCCCCCTGTCCATCCCCATTCCACTCTCTACTCAGCATAGTTGTAGATCTAAAATTTCCCTTCAAACCCTAAAATTCTGTATGTTCAGTAAACAAATCATAGTCTCCTTTCTGGGACCAGACCCTGCTGGAGGTCTAGAGATCCACTTACTGAGCACCTATGGTGTGCTAGGCCTGATCCACACAGGACCAGTTATTGGAAACAGAGTGGTGAAGAAGACAGAAGAAAAAGCCCTGCCCTTGTGGAAGGCAGCAGAAGGATGATAAATAAATAGATTAAATATTTATTAAGAGTCTATCCCAAACCAAGGGAAGAGGTAGGTAAAAAGGAGGGGCTATTTTAGCTACACAATTGAGACAGGCCTCACTAAAGAGGTCACATTTCTTTTTTCTTTTTTTTCTTTTTTTTTTTTTTTTGAGACAGAGCCTCAAGCTGTCCCCCTGGGTAGAGTGCCATGGCTTTACTGCTTACAGCAACCT
>NW_003852424.1:17830411-17907736 GCF_000181295.1 Otolemur garnettii | reverse complement strand
GGGCTGGATTCGAACCCGCCACCTTAGGTGTATGTGGCTGGTGCCTTAGCCGCTTGAGCCACAGGCGCCGAGCCAAGAGGTCACATTTCAATAAAGACCAGCAAGAATGAGGATTAACCTGTGTGGAGATCTGGGAGAAGATGGTCCAGGTAAAGTGCACAGCCCATGCAAAGGCCATGAGGCAGGACTGAGCCCAGCATGTTGGAGGCATAGCTGGGAGGCCTGTGTGGCTGGAGCAGAGTGAGGAGGGAGGTCAGGGAGGGGACGGGCAGGACATGAAGGGCCTTATAGGCCATGGGGAGGACTTGGGTTTTGACCCTGAGGGAGGTAGAAGCAGGAAGTCCTGTTGGCAGGGAAGGGATGAACCCTGACTCCAGTATTCACACATGCCCTCTGGTGGCTGCTGTGGGGCAGACAGGCTGGGAGTGACCGGGTTGGGATGAGGGGGAACAAGGGTAGAGGTAATTTTGTTGATCCGGGCCGGTGATGGTGGGGCTGAACTGTATGGAGGCAGAAGATAGGGTTTTTCAGAAGAATTATCTGGATTAGCCAACTGGTTTGGTTGAAAAGAAACAGGGTGACTCCCAGACCTCTGTCCTAAGCATCTGTAAGGATGGAGACTGTGAACTGAGATGACAAAGATTGTCAGAGTGGGCATGGGAACCCCCATGTTAGTAGGATACCAGCCAAAGATCCGAGGAGGCAGTGGGCTGAGCTGGTCCCTGGATCCACTGCTACACACAGGCCATAGGCTCTGGGCCAGATACATCCTTTTCTCACCCTCAGTTTCTCCATTTGTGAAATAGAGACAATAACTGATAGAGATGTGCCCAGCACAAACAGGGGCCCTGGCAGAGGCTGTGAGCTACACATTTGAGGTAAGATGTGGAGGTTTGGTTTGTAGATCCAGAGATTGAAGCCCAGAGAAGTCAAGGCACTTGCCCAAAGCCACACAGCAAACACTTAACCCTACTGAGGGGCCCACACACTCTCCCCACCACTAGAGCCAGCCAAACACCCCTCCCTTCTCTCTCCACCTCCAAGGCTGCCAGCTTCAGTTCTCAATAGTTTCCAGGCTGCCTTTAGTTCCAACTTGGCTCTTAACTCCCACCCTAATATGCCATGAGCCCAGGGCCCTAGGCCAGATGAGTTGTGGAGCTGGGGGCTATCTAGGTAAGCACTTTCCACTTTACATTCAGGGTTCCTTTTGCCTGTGCGTCCACCCCCACCCCTGTGTCCCTCCTCTCATGCTCCTGCTAATGAAGGAAGAGAAATAGGAGGGAGTGAGCAAAATTATATACACACACGAACATATAAAAATTAGTTTAGGATCCAGGCCAAGAACCACTTGCGCTTGGCCAGGCATTGTGGGTAATTCATCGCTGATTACCATAAAAGCCATAGAGCCCGGCTGACAGGCGGCTGCGGGGCTTTTGTTTAAGATTCTGATGAATATATAATCCCTCTCCCGGCTGCAGCCCATGGTTTCCCCTGCCCCTGAGACTGCCAGACCCCTGCCTGTCCTGCTCTCTTCCCTGACTCCTGAGCAGGACCCCCAGGAAGAATGTCTGAGGGGCTGGCAGTTCTGGCCTATTCAGGAGCTAGCCCTGCCCCATGTTCCTCCCATGAGACTGTGTTCAAGAAACTTGACTTGGCTTTTGACCAGCCACAGTGATCCCAGGACTTGCACTGCAACCCCTACCCTTAGCCCAATTCCCTCACTTCTTAATTCATCCACTCAAATGTGGATTTATTGGGCTCTGACTTTGCTTAGCCACATGCAGGGGCTGGGTATGCTGTGGTAGCTGATGCTGACAGGGTCCCTGCCCTTGGGGAGTCTAGGGGTGATGGATGATTAGACAGGCATTTATCCGTAGGTAAGGAGTCTCCTCTGTCTTGCCCAGGAGATGCAAATTAAAACAATGAGATACATTTCTTGCCCATGCATTTAGCAAAAGTGTTTGAAGCATGGTAATATCCAAGGTGGCAGTGTTGAGGGGAGCCAGGCCCTCCAGGCACTGCTGGTAGGAGATTAAATTGGCATCTCTGTGTCACCACATCTTTTATTTTTAATTTATTGTTCTGGCCAGATAATGCATACACATGGGATAGAATTGAAGATGTAGAGATAAATGCACAGTGGATTCTCTCTAGTGCTTGCAAAATCTCTCCCCGATCCTTTCCTGGAAGCTGTCTCCTAGAACAGGGGTCAGTAGATTTTTCTCTCTAAAGAGCTGGATAGTGGGTCTCTTCAGCTCTGCCAGCTGAAGTTTGGTGCTACTGAACTCTGTCATTGTGGTGTGAAAGCAGCCATAGATGATACATAAATCAATGGGTGTGGCTATGTGCCAATAAAGCTTTATTTATAAAAACAAGTGAGGGGCCAGATTTGGCCTCTGGTGCTATCCAGTAGAACTTTCTGTGGTGATAAAAATGCTCTCTGTCTTCGCTCTCCATACAGTTGCCATGAGCTGCACATGGTTATTGAGCATTTGAAATGTGGCCAGTGCAACCGAGGAACTGAATTTTAAATTTTCTTCCCTTTCTTCCATTTAAATTTAAACAGCCACATGCAGCTTGTGGCTACTGTTTTGGACAATGCAGTTATCTAGAAATCTTCTGTGAACATTTAGTAGGCGGATAGATTTATATTCCTTTGTTTAGCCAAATGGTAGCATCTTTTACATGCTGTTCTGTACATTGGTTGTTTTTTTTCCCCCACTTAAAAATATAGTATCTTAAAAGTAATTTTATAGTCATACATCTGGTGTTCCCATTCCTTTTCACAGCTGTGATACTGATCTCATAATACTAAGAGATACTAATCTCCTGTATCATTATTTTGTCCTTCATGATGTTATTTATTTAACCAGTCCCCTATTGGTGGTCATTTAGGTCTTTTGCTTCAGGTCTTTTGCTGTGAGGATTTTCTACATGGGAATGTGTCTGATATTATCAGGCCCAAAGGGAACAAGTATACTTAATTTTGGATAATAGCCATTTGGGGAGTACAGTCCCCAACCTCTTTGGGGACTGCAGTGACATATATATTTCCAAATATGCAGAGGGGAGCCTATTTGTTCAGAATGCGTTGTAACCAGACTCTCCACCCCAGCTGCCCACCTCAGCATCACCTGGGAAGACAGATGTTTCCCCACCAGGGTCAGGGAGGCATTAAGGTTGGGGAAAATGGAGCAACCTATGTGTACATTCACAGGGGATTGGGTAAAAAACAGGTATAGCCTTATAGTGGAAGATTTGACCCCAAGCAAAAAATGGTCAGGTTGTGTGTGCTCAGTAGATACAATGTCATGTGGTGTGGGGGGAAACAGTGATACAAACAGAATGATACACATTTCACATTAAAAAAAAATTACTGAGTGTTGCCTTTGGTCTGTAACTGCATAGGAAAGACCCACGAAAATTGATACAGCAGAGGTTGTTACTTCTAGGGACAGATAAGAGGGACTGTCCCTGTCACAAATATTTGCAGCTGCTGTGTTGCAGGTACTCCCAGGAGGAATTTGAATGAACTAATTCCCTGCCCTCTTACTGCTTGTACACTAGCCAGAGAGATGGAGACTATACAAAGCAAAAGAGAAAATAATACATAAATGTCAGAGGGTGGTTATGTTGCTCTAGGGGAAAAAAAATCAGGAATGGGGAGTGCCAAGGTGGGAGACAAAATTTTAAGTGGGATATACAAGAAGTTCTCACTGAGAAGGTGGTATGATTAGAGGCCATGAGTGCGGGAGGGAGCTGTCTGGGTGGGTGTCTGTGGGGAAGAACAGAGTGAACAGAGAGCACAAAGGTCTGGTGGCCAGACCACACTGTACAGTCCACCGATGCCTGTGCACACCTCCATCATGGCTCCCAGGGAACAGCGCTTACTGGGGGCATCTGCTGAGGAATAATTACTACCAGTAATACATTTTGGAGCCAGTGGTTCATCCTTGTGCATCCTGCTCACGTGCAGATGGCTGGGTCACAGGTGGGCTAGGTTTAAGATGCCACAAATGCTGGGCATCTAGACTTCCTCCAGGTGGAGGCAGTAGGGCAAGGGCTAGGGAGGGGAAATTGAGGCCTGAACAAGTGGTGGGAGGAGAAGTTGAGAACCCACTTGGCTTCCAGTGCCAGCTCTGCCTCTGACCAGTGGTGAGAATTTGGCCCCAACCTCTGTGCCTCAGTCTCCTCAACTAAAAATATAGGGAGAAGACTAATCACCAGATTTTAGGGGATTGTGTGAGCTACGTTCAAGCATGTCTGGACCATGGGAAGAGCCAAGAATAATAGCCAGTGTACTCATTGAGCACCTGCTGTGTGGCCAGCTAGGTTCTGAGCATCACGCTCATATTAAGTGCTTAATAAGCGTTTTTAGGTTTGGGGAGGAAATGGAGTTAGTTTCAGATCCAAACTCCTGTCCAAAGATGTTACCTTCTCCCTGGTCACCCAGGACTTGGGACAGGCTCCCTACTCCTCGGTCTCCCTACCTTGGCCTAGCAATAGTTCTTCCTTCACATCTTAGGCAGCCCCTCCTTCTGGAAGTTCTGCTGCATCCCCCATCACGGCTCTGATCTTCAGCCAGAGACCTTTTCTGTCTCCTTCATAGGCTTAGGAGCTCCCCAACGCTGGTTTGGGGCTGCCTGGGTCATCCTAGTGCCTAGCCTGGGCTCTGGTGTATAGTAAATGCCTGATAAATGCTGAGGGTAGCACTGAAAGGAGAATCATTATAGGGGTGTGACAATTGTTTATTCCTCAAATACTGGGCAGTTGGGGACCACATCCCCCATGCCCCTGTCACCCCTCTAAGGTTATCTCCCCTCAGTCCTTCCATTCCCTGTCCATACCAGCTCCCCTCTCTTACTAGAACTGGGTGTGTTTTTTCCCAGCTCAGTACCTTTGCATGTTGTACTGGGATGCCCTCCCTACCCCTATGTTTACATGGCTGCCTCCATCTCCTTCTCCCTAGAAAAAGAGCCTCAGAAAGTTATCAGCCCTCATGTGCAGTAGATGCTGGGGTTTCAGCTGTGACCCAAACCAGGTCCCATCCAGAAGGAATTCAGGGTTGCATCTAGACCTACCTTGAGGACCACAGACCTCTGGTTTGTGCCTCAGTTTCCTTGATCTTCACAGACCTCAAACCCACAAAAATCAGCGCTAGCCAGGCCTCCTGAATGCACAGATGTGGAAACTGAGACTTGGGGAGTTGAAAAGACAGCTCTCTCAGAACAGAGCTGGGAGGAGAACCCAGGCCTTCTGTGTCTTATGTGCTATGATTTTTTAAGTCAGGAACTCACCCCTGGAATGGGGCTGTGTGGGGGTGGCCTAGTAGGAGGTATCTGGAAACCCAGAGTTGCATAGTTCAGCTGCTGAAAGCTAGAAGCTCCCCTTTCCTAACATGTCAAGGAGAGAGGCTCAGCCAAGTTCAGGGTGATCTTAAACACGGCACCTGCCAATCTCTTTATGCAAAAATCCCATCCGCACCCGGCTGTTGGTGACACTAGCAGTAGTATCCAGCGAACATGGAAGAGCTAGGTACACATTTTCATCATGAAACAATGTTTCTGTTGACTTTCAAGACTGGATAGAGCCTACTGGGTCTCTGCTAGAGGTGTACGGTACCATGTATTATGAGTTAGTTTCCAAAGTAAATGAATTAGTCTAAGGAGAAGATGTGAGGCAGTTGAATGAAAGATGACCTGAGGGATTATGGAACATAGCAGAAGTCATGAACAAGGAGGGAAGACGGGGGGGCGGAGGTGCACTGGGTACCTGCCAGGTGTGAGATGTACTTAAATGGAAGACACACAGGCATCTTGCAGAGAGGATGTGGCCAGATCTGTTAATGCAGCCATGGCTGGCTCAGGGTGAGAGATGAGCCTGGTGGGGGTCTGACTGGGGACCAGACCTGGTAGCAGGGGGACCAGCCATTCTGTTCCCATCCCCCATAGTTTTGGGTCACTCAACAATTTACAGGGCAAAGCAGTCTGGTTGTGATCAGGCAGCATTTTACAAATTTCTGCACGTGGGGCAGGAACAGTCCCTGAAGAATGATTTTCATCCAGGAAGACCCAAGTTCAAATCCCAGCTGTGTGACCTTTGTTTTGGGGACTTCATTTCCACATCTTGACTAAGGGGCATTAGAGACCCTGCATGGCTACCAAAAGGCAAGAGCGGCTGAAGGACTGCAGCCACAGATGGCTTGCACTGACCTCTTCCTCCCGGCTCTGTAAGATCTCTTAGCCACGTATCTATAATTATTGAGCACCAACTATGTGCCAACCCCTGGCAATGACCAAGACAGACCTGGCCCCACCCTCCTGGCTCCTGGAGTCCTGGCAGCGCCATCTGCAGCACTTTCTGCAGTGATAGAAACACTCTGTATCAGTGGGTTTCAATGTGGCAGCCACGAGTCACACTTGAAATGTGGCTAGTATGACTGAGGAGCTGAATTTTAAATTAACTTTAAATTTAATTAGTAGCATGTGGCTAGCAGTTCCCATATTAAAGAGAGAGAAATTCAGGTGACAACAGCTATAAAGGAAAAAAAATAGAGAGGTGTGTGATAGAGGAAGATGGTGTGACCTGAGCTGGTGTGGTCAGCAGGGATTCTCTGAGGACGTGATGCTTGAGAGAAAAGTGAAAGGTGAGAAGGAAACTGCCATAAAAATGTGAAGGGCATTCCAGACAGGAAACAGCCTGCACAAAGACCCTGGGGCAGGACCACACCTGGCATGTTGGAGGCACAGTGAAGAGGCCTTGTGGCTGGAAAGAGGGAGGAAGTGAGGATAGGAAGGGATAAGGGACTTAAGGACAGGAAAAAGGACTTTGGCTTTGACCATGAGGGAGGTGGGAGCCATGGAGGGTGGTGGGCAGAAGAGGGATGGGCCCTGACTTAGATGCTCACAGGTGCCCTCTATGGTGGACAGACTGAAGGTGAGGGTGGAAACCTGGGGAGTGTGGGAGTGAGTACACTAGTCAAAGCAGGCAATTATGGAAACTGGACAGGTTGAGAAAGGAGTAGGAATAAAAATAGATAAATTCACTGGAGACTTTAGAGGGAAATTTGAGACTATTTCTCAACCAAGCATCATGTGGGGTGAGGGAAGATGAGGTGTCAGGGCCAGCTCCCAAGCTCTAGCCTTACCCCTTGGAAGGATGGAGCTGCCATCAGCTGAAATGGGGAAGACATGGGAGGAACATGCTGCTGGATCCAGCCACACCTGAAGGCATCTCAGATTTGTCCAGAAAGAGAGGAAAGTAGCTGGATGTGCAGAGGCCGACAGGTGAAAAAGGCAGACAAGCTGGAGCATGCCTGCAGTGGGCATCATGCCCACTATGGTGGGACTGGTAGGCAGACCTGGCGCCAGGGCTGTGACGTGAGCATAGGTGAGGCTGGCTTCTGGCTGGATGGCACACGCTTACTGCCCTAGGTTATGAATGCCTTACTAGGTGGGGAAAGGGAGCCAAGGGGAAGCTGCCCAACCAGTTTCTTTCAAAGCCAAGGGTGTGGAGTTTGGTGGTTGCACCTAAATGAAACTTTCAGGTGCCATATTTTGGCGCCAAATATGAGGAAGGCAAGACAGAGTCCTGCCCAAGTGTGTCCAGGATGCAGACACACTTTTACCTGAGGTCCCCACATCAGGACAGGTTTCAGAGGCTTAAGAACATCCTAGTGGAGTTGTCCCTTCCTTGGAAGTTTCTTCAGGAAACAATGAAACACAGCTTCGTTTGCGGATATAACTCACAGTGTTGTATACAGTAGATGTAAAAAAGTAAACAAGTAGGACTCTATTAAAGTCTGTGAGCTGAACATTCCAATTGGTTTCATAATGGTGGTTCTCATATATTAAAAAAAAAAAAAAGAAAAGAAGTGTACCTGTTCCCAAACATAAGAAAACACACTGAAGGAAGTGGCCTCAGAGCCATTGTATTTGCTGTTCCTTCTTCCTGGAACTCTGTTCCCATGGATGTTTGTGTGTCTGATTTGCTCACTTCACCCAGGTCTAAACTCAAATGCCACTACCTCCAAGAGGTCCTTCCCTGGCCCCCAGGCACCCTCAGCTTCTGGAGCCTCACCGTGCTTTTAATTTTCCTTTGGGCAACTCAAGCACTGCCCAGCATTGTGTTATTGAAAATATTAAGTTTCTCTGTGTGTCCATCTCTCCTTGTCTGTGAGCCTACCCCCCCACTGAGGACAGAATTGGTTCTTTCATACCCACCATTGTGTTGCAAACGACACAGTACATAGTAGATGCTCAGTAAATGCGGAAAGGATGAATGAAAATGACCACATCAGTTGCTAACAGTTCCTCTCCAGGCAAGAGAAGGATTATGGGTATTTTTTATTTTCTTCTTTATGCTGATTTCCCCTAATTTTCTGCTGCACGCGCCTATTTTATAATTAGAAGAAAAGTTATTTTGAAAAAAAAAAAAACCCAAATATCCCAGCTGTAGGAGCTGACGTGATCTAGCCGCACGTTCCTCCCCAAGGGCAGCCACTTTCTGGGTGTGTACAGAGGACATAGTAACCAAAGATTTAGGGGTCAGCCCTCAAGATACTGGGTGGGTGGGGTATTCTGAGAGGACTTCCTGGAGGTGCTTGCTCTAACCTTCAAGATATTCAGCTGAGTCCCTGCTTTTGCTCACATCCCACAACCAGCCCTTTAGAAAATTCCATTGGGTCTGCCTTTGCAGTCTGCCTAGAATGAGCCCACGGCTTCTGCTGCTTTGTTTCTCCAATCATCCAGCCCCACTGGGACCAGCCTAATCACCCCTACCTTGGTCCCCTGGTTCTTACCCTCACCCCTCACAATCTGTTCTTCTAATAGCAGCCAAGGGCACCCGTGAGCACCTGAGTCAGGTACCCTCCCTCTTCTGCCTCCAGTCCTTCAGGGCTCCCACCTTCCTCGGGGTCAAAGCCAAAGACACTGCAGCCCACCAGGTCCTGCATGATCTGTCCCATCCCCTCCCTGCCCTCCCCTCCTCCCTCTTACCCCTTCAGCCACACAGGAGGCTTGCTGTGCCTCCAGCATACCAGGTGTGGTCCTATCCAAGGCCTTGCTGTGCCACCAACATGATAGGTGTGGTCCTGCCCTAGGACCTTTGCACAATGTTTCCTCTGCCTGCAGTACTCTAACCCCCAAATATCCACACCGCTGTCATATTTCCTCACCTTAAGATCTTTGCTCGGATTTTGCCTCCCCTCTCCTCTCCCCTCTACCTAATACATCCTCCGGTCCCACAACCCCTCTTGTTTTCATGGCACAAACCACCATCTTATCCAAGGTATAGCTCATTTCCTTCATTTCCTATTTGTCACCCCCATTGGAGTGTGCTCCTTGAAGGCAGAGATTTACGTCAGTCTTGGTCCCTTGACGAACTAGGCCTGGCATGGGTGCTTGGAAAAGTTTGTTTTTAAAAGGGCAGGTGGAGATACCCACTTTATGACAATGGCACCACACAGTCAGGCTTTTGGGAGAATAAGAAGGTTGAAGGTAGTTCTCTTGGGTGGGGATGTTCCCAGTTCTTCATGTAAATGCTTGCTGAGAACCTCTTGCATATCATAGGGTGACCATAACAGACCTGGATCTGCCTTCTGAGGCCACAGTGTACCTCAATGTTTTTCACCCTTTTTTATCTCACAGCACACTTGAACCTATAGGTAAACTTCCATGGTACATTTAAATTATGTTGATCAAAAAAAGAGTAGGAAAAAAAAAAGAATATACTTACTATACTTTGAACTTTTTTTTTTTTTTTCATTTTGGGCTGGGGCCGGTTTTGAACTGCCACCTCCGGTATATGGGGCCAGCGCCCTACTCCTCTGAGCTCCAGGCACTGCCCTGTGCTTTGACTTCTTCAAAAATAATTTAATTAATGATCTTTAAAAATTTCCACAGCACACCGGTTGAAATCACTCATCTTGTGGGGGAGGCAGGCCTGTGAACAGGCAGTTAGTATCTGGGGTGATCAGAGCCATGGTGGGGACATTCAGGGCTCTGTGCAAATAGGGCCATTCAGCCAAGGAGGAGGCTACCTGGCCTGTCTCCCCCACTCCCTCAAATCACTGCCATTGAATGGGGGCAGGAGGTCATCTCTATGGAGACATAAGCAGGAGGCTATGAGGGCAGTGCTGGCCTGGGAGAAGGTGGTAAGCCCTCAGCTGTGATCCCTGAATCCTAGGCAGCCCAGAGACAGGCATGTCTGCCCTGAGTGTCCTGACAGTGTGCATTCTTTGAGCACTTCTCATGTACCTAGTTTATGTTACAGATGGGGAAACTGTGGGCCAGGGAGATGCAGGTCCTTTCTTAAGGCATATGGGATGAGTCTGGATTCACACCCAGGTCTTGAGCTTGGAATCTTGCTTCAGATGCAAGCAGGGCACCTACTGTGCTCCTGCTGGCATTTCCTAAGGGTCCACTGTGTGCCCTGCTGAACCAGGGGGAATTATAAGGGTCAATTCAATACCTGTGTTGGCATAAAGCACCTCCATGAAACATCTACTGTGTGCCCTACCACAGGTGTGGCTGTGTGGGACAGGAGAGATGTCACAGAGTCCCATTTTTAGGAGTACCTCCTGTCTGCTGGTCCCTGTCAAAGGGGCAAGTGGGGAGTTTGCATCTAGATATTCTTTGGGCACCTGATCTGCACACTGTGTTTAGTGAACTCCAGCTCAGGCTGCCCTGCCAATTTCGGTTACAGGAGATTCTGTGCTGTTTTGCAGATGAGGAAACTGAGGCACGGTAAGATAAAAGAGCATTTGGTGCTGGGGAAGGTAGAGGTGAGAGTGGATTCCTGGTGGGGGCAGGTGGTTGTGTTTTCTGGGCTTCCACAGCTGCTTGTGTGGCCATCAGAGCCCGTGTCCTTTGCTTCACTGCGTCGTGGCCTCTAGAGAGTGAGGCTGTCTCCCATGCGGCTGTGTCCCTCCCTAAAAACGGGGGCTTTATATTTTTAGTGTTTTATCGTCAGTGCCAGGGTCTCTGGGCCTCCTGCAGCATTGTAAGAGCTCAGGACCCAGACCTTGGTTCTAATCGCTGTTTTTCCTGACCTTGGGCAGATAATTTCTCTTCCTTCTTGGGAAAATAGGGGTGATGGTGGGACCTGACTCAGTGCCCTGTGTCCGCAGTGGGGTTGGTCCTTAGTGCCGATGGTGGTAGAGCACATCCAAGAGCCGGGCCCCCAGTCCCCCAAGCTTCGCTGGGCATCTGCATTCCCGGACTTGCCAGTGGAGTTTTCAAACCCGCACCCCAGGCAGCAGTGCCGGCTCCGATTGGCTGCCTGGGGAGGGCTGTCCCTTCCTCACCCTCTTACTCTCTCTTGTCCCTCCGCCCCACTGGTGTCGCCGGCCTGGCACGGCGGCCCCATCTGTTTCCAATCTGGCCCCGTGCTCTCCGCCCCCTCCTCAGGGCGGGGGGCCTCTGCCACGGTATCCCCCATTCATTCCCGCCAGATCCCTTGGGAAGGTCTCCAGAGGGAGAAAAGCCTCTGCGTCCGTGCCCCTCCCCCACTTTCTAGGTCAAGGCCTCCGGTCTAGCCCAGCCTGGGCTGGGGTGGGGGTCTTTCTGTACCTTCCCTGACTTTTTGTATTTGGGTGTATTGAGGACACCCTCCGGCGCGGCATCTGTTGCCATGGCCATTATCAGAGCTGGGGATGGGGGTGCAGGGTGGGGGCCCTGCCTGGGGCCAGGCTTCGGAAGACAGGGTAGTCTTGGGTCTTGGCCCACTTATAGTGCTGCACTGATCTGGCTCCCCTCTGGTCCACACCCCCACCCCCGCCCCACTTCCGGCCAGGGCCCCGCCCTCCGCCCGCACTTCTAGGCGCCCTCCCGGGTCCCGCCCCTGGCAGCCCCGCCCTGCAGACCCCGCCCCATCCCCGCCCCCAGGCCGAGCTCCGCGGGCCGAGGCCTCTCCCGAGTCTCCGCTGTGTGCCGCGCTCCGCTCCAAGTGGCCCGAGCGACGCGGACAGGCTGCGGCCGGCCCTGCGGAGGCAGCGCGGGGCCCGGCCCCGATCTCTGAGCTGCAGGGTGAGTGAGCCCCGGGGACCCCCTTCCAGCCCGAGATCCAGTCCACGTCCAGCTTTGCCCCTCTCCTAACTCCCCCTCCGCCAGGCTCCAAGAAGAGACCCCCATGTCTCTCCACACAGTGCGGGCCCCGCTTGCGGGGGGCGCAGCTGCCGCCTCCCAGGGACAGCTTGGGCCTGCTCCACTCACCATTCAGGCCCATCGCTGGCACTTTGGAAAACTCCAGACCGTTATGCTCCGCGGGTGCCCCCTCCCCCGCCTGGCCCCCAGCCCGACCTCCTCCCCCATCTCTTCCCCCACCTCCCAGGGGCGGAGCCAGGCTCGGGGCAGTTTTGCTGCCAGTTCGGGGGAGCTCAGGCTGGGGACTTTGCAGACTTTGGAGGAGGCGGTGGGACTTCAGAGGGCAGGTAGGGGTGGAGGGTCTGTGGCTAGGATTCCTGCTCTTGTCACCCCCCAAAATCACAGAAGGTTTCCCTCCCTCCATTTGTCCCTCCTTCCCTTGGGCCTGCAAGCCCAAGTGATTACAGGTCCCAGAGTCTTGTGCTTACAGAGTTTGGTGACCCCAAGGGGCTTCCCGCAGACTCCCAGGCTGGCCCCAGCCCTAAGTCCTGCCTGCTCCTTCCAGAGTGCCAAGCAGATCCCCCCCCACCCAGGTTAGATATGAGGCTGCCTCCCTTAAACGCCTCCCCTGCCTATGATGATCTCCCTCTGAGGCCTCAATTTCCCCCTGAATGTGACTACAGGAATGATATGGGTGAAGTGCCAGGTGGGGCTGAGTATGCAGCAGGCAGCCACTGTACACTGGGGTGGGAAGGAGGCCTCCATACTGGGAGATGGTGGACTCACAATGGGAGCAGAACTGCAATGGGGGGACCCTGAGGCATCCAGAAGGACTTCCTGGGGGAGATGACAGACCAGCTGAGACCTGCGTGTAAGAGCTGGGGTTTGATGAGAGAATGAGGAAGGGTGTACTAGGTGGGAAGAACACTGTGTGCAAATGTCCCTATGTGAACCAGAAGGCTGTTAGTAGGGGCCCCAAAGGAGTGAGAGAAATGTAATTCTGGGCTATGATGGGCATAACAGGGGCCAGATTGGCAGCTCTGGAGGCTGAGCTTAGGAGTCTGGGTTTTAATGGACATTAGTGGAAGTTATGGAAGGTATTATAGAGCAGAAGAGAAGCAGGACTGGACTGAGGAAGGGTCCCAGGGGCTAGGGAGGAATCCAAAGAGACTTAAGGAGTCATGTGGCTGTGGCTTGACGGGTGAGCCAGCTGAGGAAGGGTACATCTCCTGGGGAGATCTGCACTAAGAAAGGCTCAGAGGCCTGAGGCAGTGCATTCTGGGAACTGTAGTGCTTTGCAGGAAGAGGATAGAGCAGGGTCTCATTGTAAAGGGCTCAGCCAACCAAACAGAGCAGTTGGGAGCCCTGGTGGGCCCATGAACAGAGAATGGGCACGCCCAGATCTTGGAGTCTCAAGGTCTTCCACAGGGACATGCTGGCAGGGTAAGCTTGTTAGCCTTGGCGCCTGGGGAGCATGGACTCTGGGCTCAGTGGAGAGCCAGGCTCTAGCCTTAAATGCCAGCCCTGGCAAGCCCCCTCCTCCATGCTTGAGCCTTGGCAAGCTGCTCTCAGCCTCAATTTCTTTACCTGTTAAACAGGAGGAAGGACAGGGTGCATTTGGGGGCTTGGCATCCAGAGGGCACCCAGTGGATGGCAATAATTCCCCTTTCTGGGGCTGGGCCTGATTCCCCATCTGCCCCACCCCTTCACTCCTGGCCTTGAGGACCCTTGGGGACAGTACCCTAAGCCTGCATGTCCTCCCAATATAAATCAATAGTCAATTAAAGACAGATCCCTCAGTGCTCAGTTCTGGGAAGGGTGGCAGGGCCAGTCCTACCCAGCTCCACCCTGAGCCTGTTCCTAGTTGGGGAGACACTCAATAACCTAAATGGAGCTTGGCCAGAGTCACCTGTGACCACCAGTGGCCACAAAGCTGGAGCCAGATTGGGGGTTTGCTGACCAAGGGGGTTTAGCTGCCATCTGCTTGATTTGGCCTGTGAATGACCTAGGGATTCAGGGGTCTGGGGGTCTGGATCTTTCCCGGAGAGACCCTGAGGCCTTGGAAATGGGATTCCAGGCAATGGTGTAAAAGAGAGATCTAAATGGGGGTGGTGGTGGCAAAAGTGGGGAGGTTGTGCAGAGTTGGGGGTCTTTGTCCTACACTTCTCTTTGCCTCTTCTGGGCTGTGGGAAGTACCCTGAGAGTCAGGATGGGGCAGATGAGTCCCAGAGCCTACAGGGCAAGGTAGGTAGACCCTGTGGCCAGAGCTGGGGCTGGGATAGGCCCCCAGGCCTCCTTGAATCCGATAAAACCCGCCTCATGCGGGTGACACAGCTTGTTTGCTGCTCAGCCTTGGGTCATAATCACCCCTTTATGTTCCCTGGACCGCGTGGGCACACAAAGCCGGCTCTAGGACCGCATGACCCATACCTTGGCGCCTGTTTGGAATGAGTGCCCACTTGCTCCCCACGACCAAGTGTGGGAGCCCCCAGAAGCAGCTCAGTGGAGGGTGAGTGCCAGGCCCAGAGAGGGTCATCCACTTTCCTGACATCACGTAGTAGCTACAGAAAGACACAGCCATGTCATGGGCAAATCCCAGCTCCTTTGCAAGCCTCAGTTTCCTTGTCTGTGAAAGGCGGCAGGCCCCTGCCTCTAACCAGCCACTGCTAGCAAATGGTGGGCAGTTCAGCACCTGATAGCCAGGCTGGTGGGTGAGAACCCTTCCTGGGTCCCAGCTTCCAGGTCCAGCGGCCAGTCCCTCCTTTTTCGCCACCCTTGGCTTAGCCTCATTTACTCCCTATTATTTCCTGCAACCCCCAGGGATAGTCTTTCTCTTGCTGATGGCCACAGCATCCCCTGGGAGCTTGTAGATTGCTACACCTGCCTTAGTTTCCCTATCTTGGCTGTGACAGGGCTGGTGGCCCAGGGTGCTTTGTTGCAAGTGGGGTGGTAGTGGAGGGTTGGCCTGGTGCCACCCTGGCAACATTCCTCACTTCTTGCCCAGGGCTACAGAAGGCTCCTGGCTGCCCTGTGGGTCTAGTCCATACATCCTCTCCACCCTCATCTCTTCCATCTTTCTCCTGGGACCTCTAGGACCTTCCTGCATGGAGACATCTTCACCGCCCCCCAACCCCACCTCCCATCCCATCCCTGCTTACCCTCATTTACATTTATAGTCCTTAGCCAATCATTTAATAATATTAAATTAGGAGTAGCCTATGCAAAGGCCATGGGGCAGGATCACACCTGGCCTGTTGGAGGCAATGTGAGGACTCCATGTGGCTGAAGCAGAGTGAGGAGAGGGAGGAGGAGAGGGGATGGGGCAGGTCTCACAGGGCCTACTGGGCCTCAGGGAGGTCTGTGGACAAAGAAGGGATAGGCTCTGACTCAGGTGCTAACAGGTGCTTTCTGGCTTCTGTGAGTGGTACAGAATGTGAGAGTCCAGGGCTGGAGCTGAGAGACCAGGATGGAGGTGACAGTGATGGGGCTACATCAGGTAGAGTTGGAAGAAAGGGTGAGAAATGGGTAGACTCAGATTAGGTCCTGAAGACAGAGCTGATGGACTTGCAGATATTCTCCCCCAAGCCCTCAAATAAGATCCTATACCTGGGGTCTTCCTGGAAGCAGGAGTCAGTGGAAGGGTTGTGGGCTTACGGGGTCCTGCTCCCATCGTGAGCCACTCCTCCAGGGAGGACTTGAGCCTAAGGGACTCTGTAACTTTTTGTCTTCTTTCTTGGTAGCATCTGACCCCCTCTCCCAAATACCTGTCCAGTGACTCACGATTCCCATTCCTTCTCAAAAGCCACCATGGCTGTGGCTCTAGCAGGCTGGAATGGCAGATCTGGGGCAATTCACGGTCAGCCCTATCTCACCTGGACGTCAGAAAGGTGTGGGCCAACCAGGCTTGGGCTATAGGAGCTAAGAAATAATTAGGGTAGGGGCTGCTGGATTTAGAAGACTCTGCCCTGGCTTCCCCGTGCAAGCAGGTGACTTCTGTGCTCTAGGCTGTGGGATTGCTGTGCCGCCTCAGTTTCCCCAGAGGCTCTCAGGGCCTGCCCAGCTGACCCAAGTGGTTTGGGACTGACCACTCCCTACACCACTTAGCCAAGTAGATGTACATCCGTGGGTGAGGACGGCCACCGTGGTCACCCTAGCCCCAGCTGGCCACACTCCATCTGGTGTTACTGCCTTTCTTGTTGGCTACTCTTGCTCTTAAAGGGTCAGGATGGGGGCTCAGGATAAGGGGCTGTGCTCTAGGCTTCATTTTCTCCATTTACCCAGTCCCCAACTGGTGTGTCTTAGGTGTATTTATTGTCTGACGGTATGTGTTCCTGTCTTTATAGCCTGGCTGTGTGCACATAGTGTGAGTGGGAAGAGGATCTGCCTTTGCACATCTGTATTTGTTGTCTGCCTAATGCACATGTGGTCTGCTGAGTGCATGGCCTGTCTGCAGTCTGACTGTGGTGGCATCCATGTCTTCATTTGACGCCACTGACTATATGTTTGATTTGCCTGTGGCCCAGCTGTGTATGTGTACTGCCTGCCCATCCATGACTGTGCGTGTACATCTTGTCCAACTTGCCCAACTTTAAGGCCTGGTTTTGTGCTTGTCTCTGTGCAAGTTGTATTGGCCTGACTCTGTGTGTGTGTGTGCGCCTATCTCTGTTGCCTGTGTGAACATACCTGTACACATGTCTGGTCTCCCTGTTTGCTTGTGGTCTGGCTGTGTCTCTGGCTGTGGCCTGCAGGCACCCTTCTCTGTGTCTGGTCTGACTATGTGCATGTTGATCCCCTCTACCCTTTCCTCTCCCTGAGCCATGACCAGCCACCACCAGCCCAGCCTTCCCTTGGGACCGCCTCAGGGCTAGGCGAGGTGACCACAGCTGGATATTTTGGGAGCCAGAATCATAGGGACTGCCCCATCATTACATGGCAGCCGTCCCTGTGGCTACAGCCTGGACCCACCCAGGGCATGGCCTAGGGTGGACACAGTCCTGACCGGGCCACAAAGACCTTTTCCTCAGGCCCCTCCCTGGCTGTCTGCCATGGCTTTGACCAAAGAGGAGATTGGAGAGATTGGGGGGGGGGGTTCAGTCCAGAGTGTGAGGTACGTGATAGGGGACCCTTTTGCCCTAGAAGAGTTGAAGTTCTTGTGGGAAAGACATATGCTGAATGATTAACATTCTCATTTAATTTGGGAACTGGGGTAAATGCCATGCAGGGTGATCTTAGTCATTTCTGAGGCTCTGGGATGTGAAGTGGAGGTAAGGGGGTGGTTTGACCTTCAAAAGGCAGAGAGGGCTTCCTGAGGACCTGTCACGTGGTGGAGGACAGCATTCCTGGCAGAGGGCACAGTGGAGGCAGGGGCTCAGGGTAGAATTGAGCTCAGCCAGCATGGCCATGCCTCCAAGTTGAGAAGAGGATGTGAGGTCAGCTGAAGTGGCTTCATGTGGGGACTCTGGGAGGCATGGGAGGTGTTAGAGCAGGGGAGGGACAGGTAGGGGTGTGGGAAAGATCAATCTGGTAACCTGGGAGGGGCCAAGTTACAGAGCCAGGCAGCAGTGAAGATTGGGGTCTCATCCTCCCTGAGGCCCAAGCTGTGAAATGAAGAATTTGAGGTCAGAGTACCCCCAGTAGTGCTCCCTCTTGTGTTGGGTCTCAGCCCTAGCCTAGGGCACAGCCTGGAGTTGGAGACTTAGGCTGGGGTTAGGGTTTATCCCAGAATTGAGGCTTAGCTGGAATTTGGGGGCTATCTTAGTCTATTTGAGCTCCTGTAACAAAATACACAGACTAAGTGGCTTATAAGTCATAGCAATTTGTTCCTCACAGTTGTGGAGGCTGTGCAGTCTGATCGAGGCACCATACATTTGCATGGTGAGGGCTGTGTGGTTCACGAAAGACATCTTCCCACTGTGTCCTCACATAGCAGAAGGGGCAAGGAGGCCTCTCTGGGAGCTCTTTGATAAGGACATTAATCCCCTTCATAGGAGCTTCATTTGTGACCTGATCACCTTCCAAAGGCCCCCATCACCAAATACCGGGGATAGGATTCAAGATATGAATTGGTGTGGGGGGGACGGGGACACAGCATTCCTTCTCTAGCAGGGGCTCAACATTTTCATTCCATCACATTTCCCCATCATCCTGTGACCATAACCCCCCCTCCAACCCTCCTGTGCCCCTCTGTGCTCCTCCTACTGCCTCCTCCGTGAAGGTCCCCTGGATTTTTCTGCTCTCTTCTCACAGCTGCCTATTGTCTCTGCAGACGTTGCCCCATCTGACACTTGGCTCAAGGCCTCTCTGTGAGGGACCTGGGAGGCCATCCCCCTCCAGGACGGAGGTCAGAGGTCACTGCCAAGCATGGCGCTCACCTGGGGACCTGGTGTGGCATCTGTGGTTGGTCCCCTGGGTCTTCTCATGGTCCTGCTGGTCGGAGGCTGCACAGGAGAAGGTAAGAGGCCAGTGTGGGGTGTGTGTGGGTCTGCGCGTGCATTTATGGGTACGTGTGTGAGTATATGTCCCCACCTCCTCCCTTGGGCACCTCCTTTTGCCAAATGGAGCTTCTGAGCTCTGTGAATGAGGCTCAGTGCCTGCTGTGTGCTGGGCCCTGAGAGATTCAGAGATAAATAATAATGATGCTATTAATAGAGCAATAACAGTAATGATGACGGTGATGTCTGTTTTCCCAGCATTGACTCTGCACCAAGCTCAGTGCTAAGCACAGTCTTTACCTGCTTCATCTCCCTTGAGCCTCGCAAAACCCAGCATACTGGTTTTGTTACCTTCTACATTTCCTGACGAGAGGAAATAAAGCTCAAAGGATGTAATGGACCTACTTGAGGTCACTCCTTAGTGAACCACAGAGTTTCCCTTTCCTTGCAGCAGGCAGAAACACCAGCACCTGATGGCAGATATAAGGGCAAACAAACATTCCCTGGCAAAGCTAGGGGAGGCTTCTTGAGAGAAAAGGCTTCAGGGTTGGGGTTTTGTGGTTATATAGGAGTTTGCTGATGAACAAGCCATTTGTGGTGGAGTTAACAATACGTGGGAAAGGCTTAGAGGTGAAAAGCAGTAGGTATAGTTCAGAGGTGGGCAAGGCTACATTTCTGGCTGTAATGTGGAATATGAGGATCAGAGTGGATGTAGTGCCAAGACCCACCCTACCACAAGAGATTTAAGGGAGACATCATTCCTTCTATGAGGACATAGAAGTCAGGGCAACGGGGAAAGAGAGAGGGTTCCCCAGTCAGGGTGAATTTGAATCCTGGCACTGCTGCAGACCTCGGGCTAGTGACTTAAGCTCTTTTGCCTACCATGACAGGGCACATAATATTATCCACATTCCAGCATTCTTGTGATGAGGACATGGCAGTAAGCCCCTGCTTGCTGCTTGGCATATTGGAGGCCTGATAGCACGTGTGTTACCACAGGAATAAGAAGTATTACTGCTGAGTGAGAACTCTGCAGATATATACCCCTGCATTGTCCATTTGTGCCTTTTCTTGTTTTCATGATATTTTTTCACACATGCCTTGCACATTCAGATCAACTATCACAATCTGATAAGGTGAATACTATTATCATCATTCTCATCATACAGTTGGGAAAACTGAGGCACAGTTTATGACTTAACCTTTGAGGTTAAGTCATAGCCAGGAGGTGGCCATGCTGAGATTTGAACCTGGGATGCCTTGTACCAGAGCCCAAGTTCCTGACCACCATACTGCTTTGAGGTCAGTGGCCAGATGTCGCAGAGCCATGATCTCTGTGGCCACTGCTAGGGCCTTTGTCTTCCTGAGCTCTATTCCCTTTTGTGGGAATGGCAGGCCTTCATTGCTGAGCACATTTAATTTTTCATTCATTTATTCACCTTGGCACTGTGAATATTTGGAGCTGGATCATTCTCTGTGCTGGAGGCCATCGTCTGTGATATAGCACATTTAGCAGCATCCTTGGCTTCTACCCACTCAATGCCATAAGTACCCTGTCCTCAGTTGTGATAGCCAAAAATGTCCCCAGACAAAATTTTCTCACCCCAGGTAAGAGCCACTAATTTAACTTACATTGGTTGAATAAATAATGTAAATTACTACTTCAACATCATGCTCCAGTGACCGTGATCAGCCTCAGGCATGATGTTTATTTATTAACCCACTGAGATCTCAAGAGCCCTGGAGCTGAGATCATCTGCATTACAGGTGGGCAAACTGAGGCTGTAAATGGAGGTCATGGGGTTTAGAGGCTCTACTGGCTTGACTTTGTCCTGGCAGGTCCATGCCCTCATATGCTCATTCAGTGAGATTTTAATAATCATCTACTGGGTGCCAGGTGCTATTTTAGGCCTAGGAGGCAAAACAAACATCCCACCCCCTTATAGAGCTAACATTCTAGTGGGGGAGAGGTGCTTAGGTGTGTTAGATGATGGATGTGCAAGAGAACAAAGTGAAACAGTAAGGGAGATGAGGCTGTAGGGGGAGGGTTTGAGGGGAGTTGTTGCAGTGAAGAGGTGGCATCTAAACAGAGACACATGACTATCTGGAGGAGAGGTATCCCAAACAGCATACAGCCTGTGCAAAGTCCCTGGGGCAGTACTGTACCTGGTGTGTTGGAGGCAGTGTGAGGAGGCCTGTGTGGCTGGAGCGGAGTGAGGAGGGGGAGAGAGAAAGGATGAAAGAAAGAGGGAAGGGGATGGGGCAGGTCATGTAGGGCCATGGGAGGGTTTGGGCTTTGACCCCAAAAGAGGTGGGAGCCATGGAGGGCTATGGGCAGAGGAGGGAGAGGCCCTGACTCAGGTGCTCACAGGTGCCCTCTGGCTGCAGGGAGGATAGGCTCTGGGGGCTTAGAGCAGAGACAGTCTCACTGGCCTAGGTGAGTAATAAGGGAGATGTGACGCAGGATACAGACACTTGCCATGTCCCAGAAGCTCACTCAGGGGGCTCTGTAATTATTACTGCATTGTTGCAGGTGTTGGTAGTGATCTACGCTCAAAGTCTTCCATCTCCAAGGCTAGGGCATCTTGACCTTAGTAGGTAGATCTGTTTAGCAGGAGCCCTGTCACCTGGGGCCTGACAAAGGGCTGTGGATATCGTGGTTGGCACAGATAGTTGCAGGGGGTCATTTGGGCCCTTGGGGAGCACACAGGGAGGTGGTTGCTGTCCCTTGAGAAGCTGGTGGGCAACTGCAGCCTTTACCAGCCAGCATCAAGGGGAATGATTTCTGCTCTAGAAACATCCCCTGGTCTAGTGGAACCTCCCCAGGGTGCTGTGGGCCAGCCCAGGCAGGGCTAGAGCAGATGGAGCGGGAAGGTCACCAGATTCTTCTCTGCAGAATCTAAAATGGAAAAACAGACTTCAAGCCAAGCTAGGCCCGGGAGTGGGAGGCCCAAGCCCCAACCTCCAGAAAGATATGGGTTCCCTTCCCAGCCTCTGTGATGTTGACATCACCACTCTGAATCTCAATTTCTTCATTTAAGAAACAGGGATACCCACAGTGCTTGTGGTCGATAAAGACCTACACCCCTATTTGTCCCGTATGTGTTGTTTCCCAAATCTTGGAACTGGGTGAGACTGGGCTGGGATCCTAGTGAGCTATGTGGCCCGGTGCAGGTCACTCAATTTTTCTGAGCTTTGGTATGAGGATGATGCTGAGCCCCTCTAGGGCTAGGTAAATGCTTGTTCCCCTGAGCTGCAGAATGGCCTTCCTAGCCCAGGGTATCCTTCCTGCGTCTCTGCTCCATTGCCGAGAAAAGAAGGGGTTGGTTTGTCTGAAGGGGAGATTCAAAGCATCCACAAGAAATTCTCTAATGGAGGATGCTATGGGCAGAGATAGCTCTCCCAGGCTGGCTTGGATCCCAGAGTTGCCCAAAGAAGACATACCATCCCAAGATGGTTTCTGCTGGGCAGAGGGGAAATTTTGGGGGAGGCGTAACCCCTCCAAGGCCAGGAATAAGCAGGTATCCAGGTTGAGTGTGCTGTTTTCTCAAAGGTCACCAGACACAGAGAGGAAGGTTAGGGTCCCTTCGCCCTTCCCGTTAAGATCCACTCACCAGTGTGAGCACAGCCCTGACAGGGGATGGCCAGGCAGCCATGGGGACAACAGGAGCTCCTGACCCAGCCTACAGTAATCTGAGAAGGCTCCCCAGGGGAGGTGCTAGCCCAGCAGAGGCAGAATCTGCCAGATGAAGGGAGGAGGATGGGATTCCAGGAGGAAGGAACAGCACAGACCAGGCCAGAGCCCAGCTGTGGCCTCATCTCATTTGCTGGATTGGAGGGTGCAGTGGGTGTGTTCTGGCTCAGAATCATAAACAGGCAGTTTTTGCTTTTCCTTCCAGCAGCTCCCAAGGGAGGGTTTTACCAGAAGTAAGATTCTTGACCTGGCCACAGTGACTTTTCTCCATGTCCTTGGCTCGAGGACACATATGGCCCTGGGTCACCATTGAGGCCAGATGGAGGGACGGCGCAGACAGTCAGAGCCAAGGAGGCAGGCCTAACCTCAGGCGCAGTGTGGAGCAAAACATCTGCCCTAATCAGGCTCCAAACCTGGATGTGATAGAAGTATATAAGACTTGGGTTTGGGAGGCAGCACCTATGGCTCAGCCGGTAGGGCGCCGGCCCCATATACTGAGGGTAGCAGGTTTAAACCCTGCCCCAGCCAGCTAAAACAGCAGTGTCAACTGCAACGAAAAATAGCTGGGCATTGTGGCAGGCACCTGTAGTCCCAGCTACTTGGGAGGCTGAGGCAAGAGAATCACTTAAGCCCAAAAAAGAGTTGGAGGTTGCTGTGAGCTGTGACGCTATGGCACGCTACCAAGGGCAACAAAATGAGACTGTCTTCAAAAAAAAAGAAAAAGACTTGGATTTGGGGACAGAGGCCTGGCTTCAAATCCTGGTGCAGTCCTTTCTGAGCTCTGTGATACCTTGCAAGCCTGTTCATGTTTCTGAGTCTTAACCCTGCCTCAGGAGGATACACAAGAGGTGAATGAGACCACACGTACCTATGCATAGTGGGTTTATCAGTTTTTGAGAGAGATGATCAGTGCTAATATGTGTGTTCATATCAACAGAAGCAAAGCCTTGAATGAGGGAGGTGAGACAGATCAGGCCACCAGGGTAGGGACTCTTGTTCAAAGCCCAGATTGAGCCATGAATGGGAGGAGTTGGGGTCTGTGGGGACCCAGACTTGAAACCTGAGGCCTCCTTGTAAGGAGACTTCCTGCACTTCTGAAGAGCCAGAACTTTTTTCTTTTCTTTTTTTTGTAGAGACAGAGTCTTACTTTGTTGCCCTTGGTAGAGTACCATGGCGTCACACAGCTCACAGCAACCTCTGACTCCTGGGCTTAGACGATTTCCTTGCCTCAGCCTCCCGAGTAGCTGGAACTACAGGTGCCTGCCACAACACCTAGCTATTTTTTTGTTGTTGTTGCAGTTTGGCCGGGGCCAAGTTTGAACCCACCTCCCTAGGTATATGGGGCCGGCGCCCTACTCACTGAGCCACAGGTGCTGCCCAGAGCCAGAACTTTTTGAGTGAATTCCTTTGGTCTCTGTGTTCACTCTATCCATCCCCTTTTGTTGGATGCCCAGATTGCTTCCTGAGGGGTCCTTGTAACTCTGGTGACAAAGTTGTCTCCACAGTTGTCTCTTGTGTCTGTTGACAAAAATCTCAGAAGTAACTCCATCCATTATATGGGGTACATTGTAACGTTATTGGGAATGGAAATTTAGGGTCCCTTTGGGTAATTCAAAGGTCATTGTAGAAATAGTCGATTCAGAGAAAACAATGTTAATGGATTCTTCATAGATACTGTGTAGCTTGTCTCAGGGGCAGCTTGTTGAGGCTGCTCTAAGGTGTTAAAAGACATGGTATCTGCCATTTGGGACTTTCCTAGAAAGACGTAATACATCAAATCATTGTGGGGTTGGGAGTGCAAAAGCCAGTCTGATCCAATTGGGCTTGTTCAACTTAGCCACAGCTTTGGTTTGTATCCAGCCAGAGTGAGTGCCTTGCCTGGTCTGTACCTCGATTTTCTCACGTATGAAATTTGTTTTACCCATATAGGGGTTGGGTTTGGGTATGTAGGCACCTCTGTGCCCATGGATGCCATGGGAAGGGACAGAATGTGTCCACCGGCATCATGTCCTCTTTGCCTTCCTCTTTCTCTCTCCAGCCTTTCTGCTGGGCCCACGTGGTACCTTGTGGCTGGACAGAGGGATAGAGGGCATGTTTGTGTGACTCCGTGGGGTCCTAGCCATATTCTGGGACCCACCAGGACTCCCCTCTTCCTGCTGTATCCCCAGAACCCCCCAGGTTTATCAAAGAACCCAAGGACCAGATCGGCGTGTCAGGGGGTGTGGCCTCTTTTGTGTGTCAGGCCACCGGCGACCCCAAGCCCCGGGTGACCTGGAACAAGAAAGGCAAGAAGGTCAATTCTCAGCGCTTTGAGGTGAGTCTAGGTGGGGGGAGGCAGTCTTGGGCCAGTGCTCCCCTAAGATGTGACCACAACAGCTCCCCCACAGAAGATGTCACAAACATGTTCCCCAGAAGTAGCATGGATGGTGGTGGCTGGGGAAGCCTAGCTGGGCACCCTTTCCAGCTGGGTCTCTTCTCTCCCTACTATGTAGCCTCACCTGCCAGACTCACTTGCTGTGCCAGATCCATGCTGTGTGACTTCAGGCAAGGCCCTGAGCTCTCTGAGTCTCCTCACACACAGCACGCTGCACACAGGAGATTCACAACTCTGAACATGTACACATGATCAGACATGCACATTGCTGCATCCAGCATGCCTTTGTATGCCTTTGCATGCCTGTCCTAGGGGCTTGCATGCATGTCATCCACATACATGCGCACAGTACCCAGACCCAGGTCTCTGGCCCCAGTGTATTGATGCTGGACACCCACACACATGCGTGTACAGCCTTTCACTCATCTCTCAGACCATCCCCCACAACCCAGCCTGGGCAGGAACCTTCCTGGGACCCCAGCCTCACCCTGTCTTTTCCCCCTGCCCGTGGCAGACCATCGAGTTTGATGAGAGTGCAGGGGCTGTGCTGAGGATCCAGCCGCTGAGGACACCCCGGGATGAAAACGTGTATGAGTGTGTGGCCCAGAACTCAGTTGGGGAGATCACAGTCCATGCCAAGCTCACTGTCCTCCGAGGTACTGGGCTTCCTGGGGTGGAGGGGGGCAGGGGAGGAAATGGACCCTGGTCTTTGGGGACAGACACTAAAGAAATCCATAGAGGTGTCCCCAAACCCTCCTGCTTTGGATTTTTGGGAGGGAGACTTTGATCTCCTTTTCCCAGACCAAAGCACTGCCGGGGTCCAGAGCTTACTGGTAGGAATTTATTGAGCCTTTGCAGGAAAGAGAGGAGTTAAGGGGCTACAATCATCTCTATTTATTTTCTTTATTTTATTTAATTTTATTTTTGAGACAGAGTCTCACTATGTCACCTTCCATAGAGTGCTGTGGAATTACAGCTTACAGCAACCTCAAACTCTTGGGCTTGAGTGATTCTCTTGCCTTAGCCTCCCGAGTAGCTGGGACTAAAGGCGCCTGCCACAACGCCTAGCTATTTTTTTGTTGTTGTTGTCGTCGTTGTTTAGCAGGCCAGGGCCGTGTTCAAAGCCACCAGCCTCAGTGTATGTGGCCAGCCCCCTAAACACTGAGCTACAGGCGCCAAGCCAATCATCCCCATTTATTATCCCCATCATTCTCTTCTGATTACAAGAGGCTGATCCAACTCAATTTGGTTCAATCAAGGAGGAGAATTAATTGGTTCATGTAATTAAAATTCTGTGGAGTGTTGGCTTCAGGTTTAGCTGGATCTAGGGGTTCTTTCAAAAGAGTTCTCAGAGCTCAGTCTCTCTCTGCCTCTTGGCTTTGTTTTCTAACATGTTGACTTTATCCTTGGTGAGAGTCCTCTCACCCCTTTAGCTTGGATCCCATGCCCTGAGGGAAGAACAAATACTCTGATTGGCCAGGCTCTTCCCTGCAGGCAAGGGCATGCCAGCCCACATAAACAGTTTAGTAAGGGTTAGTTCTCTCAGGGGAACAAAGAATGAGTGACAGGCAGAAACAGCTGCTTGCCACTTCCCCTTACTTTCACACAGGCTACTGGCCTTGTCCAGGTGGGCTGAGAGGACCAAGAAGTTGCTTTCTCACTGTAATAAAAACAGCCTCACCACAAAACCCCTGCCCAGCTGTTCTCCACTGCCTTCTCTCCTATAACTTGGCTTTAGCACTGGGGTGGCCACCTGAGTGCAAATCTTTGCTGCCACTTTATAGCAATGTGACCTTGGGCAAATTAATGAACCTCTCTGAGCTGTAGTTCTCTTATCCCTAAGGCAGGGTCATTTGGATCCTCCTGGTCAGTCAGAAGGGGTAATGATGAGTGAATGATGCAGGTAGAGAGATTAGTATAATGCCACATGTGGTAAGTTCTCCTTTTCTATTATTTTCATGACTCTTGTTATTTTGGTTTAGTAAGACATCTGCTACCTGCCCTTCTGCAGCCCTCAGATTAGGGCTGTAGATTTTGTTTGTCACCTACAGGATGTTTCAACCAAGGGCATGAGACACAACCAGCCATTAGCTGGGAGGTGGTGCCCACATGTGGCTACAGGGACAGCTGTGCTAATGTTCTCTGGGGTAGCATAGTTGTGGCCAGCCTGGAGCCCTGCAAGGACACATAAGGGCAATCCAAGTGCTCATCAACCCATGAATGGAGAAACGAACTGTGGTGTATGGATACCATGGAGTACTATTCATACTATGGAGTACTATTCAGCCACAAAAAAGATGGTGACTTTACATCTTTTGTCTTTAGCTGGATGGAGATGAAATACTTTCTTCTCAGTAAAATATCACAAGAATGAAAAAGTAAATAATCAATGAACTCAATATTAACATGAAACCAATATATAAACAACTACATGCCCACATGTAAGAAAAACGAAAGTATAGTCTAGCAAGGGGAGGAGGGAGGGTGATGGTTGGGATCTCACCTACTGTATACAATGTGAGGGTGTTCAGCAGCCCCCTAGGTGGAGGGCTCAACTACAACTTGAACTTTACCTTAGAAATGAAAACAATATAACCTAAACATGTGTGCCCTCATATTAATCTGAAATTAAAAAAAAAAGCCCCAGAGTCACTTGATGCCAGACCCTGGTCACCTGAGCTGTGCAGTCCCTTCTACAGAAAGGCCTTGTGCTGGCTTGGTGCCTGTAGTTCAGCGACTAGGGCACCAGCCACATACATACACCAGAGCTGGCAGGTTCGCACCCAGCCCAGACCTGCCAAACAACAATGACAACTACAACCAAAAAAAAAATAGCCAGGTATTGTGGCAGGCACCTGTAGTCCCAGCTACTTGGGAGGCTGAGGCAAGAGAATCGCTTAAGCCCAAGAGTTTGAAGTTGCTGTGAGCTGTGATGCAAAGCACTTTACAGAGGGCGACATAGTGAGACTCTGTCTCCAAAAAAGAAAGGCCTTGTGCTGGGTTTCACATTCTGCCATTGCTGTCTGGAAAATCTTAGTACATCTCTAACAAGAGACCTCAGTTTCATTTGTGTGGATCCAGCTGGGGGATGGAAGGAGGAGCAGAGGAGGAGTATGCCTACCCCAGCCTGGCCTGCCCCCTCTGCCTAACAGATATTTTTGACCTGACCTTTCGTGGTCACAGACAGAACAGCCTTCGAGCCTCCATTGTAAGTGCTCAGAGTGTTAAAGGACAAGTAGTGATGTCATTAACTGCCCCATTTCTGAGAGTCTGGGAAAAAAGGACCCTATGCCCATCTAGGCTTCAGCTGCTGCTCTCTGTTCTCAGGCTGACTAGGAGCCCATTTTCCCTGCCAAGGCCCAGGACTCTGGACCTCCTGCCCACCCAACCCTACCCCACCCCAGGGAACCTCAGCCAAGCCACTGACAAGGGGGACCATCTGGACTGCCAGAACTGCTCAAAGCACTCCCTGCCTCCCCCTCCTCTGCCGTCTGATTGTGAACCCCGTGCACACCTCCCGTGCTGTTGTTTTAATTAAACTCTAAGGAATTGGGCACAATGTGGTACGCGATGTACATTTTTGTTTAATTAGGAGCTCTCGGCAGCGTCAGGCAGCCACGGCCTCCCCTTCCACCCTGGCTGGCTGCTACCCACACACACTCACGGGGACCCCCGCAAAGCTGTGTATGCACGGGAAGTGCTCGTGGGTAGATGCGTGTGGGTGCAGGTGCCCACAGGGTACAGCATATACACGCATACACATACTGCACACACATGCTCACACACAGAGGAGTGTGAGGTTGCTCACACACAGCAGAGGCACACAGGCCCACATGTGTGCACATGAGCACACACAGGGATACCCTTGGATTTGGCCCTGGGCACCAAGACAACTTGAAGCCCAGATGTTCTGGCTTTAATCTCCAGTGATGTCATCAGCCAATCAGAACCACTTCCGAGCTTCTGGCCTATGAAAGATGGATGAGGCCTGAGCCACCCCAGACAGGGTCTAGATGCCCCCTCAGGTACCTCATGGGTCCAGATCTACTTTGGGGGTTTTACAGCAGGCCTGGATGCAGATCCTGCTGCGTCCTGGCTGTGTGACCTGGGACTGGGGTTCATCTGCCTGGGCCTCAGTCTCCCATCTCTGAGGAGGGCACAGCCTCCTGTGCCTGTACAACACCTCGTACAGAGTCAGGACCTGGGTCTGGGACTGTTTTTACCCCCAAACAGTGACCCCTAGGCCAGACCTGAAGCTCTGTTGTTCCACTGGAGAAATGCACATTTTGTCTGGTCTTGGCCTCTTGCCTTGTGCGGTGTTGCCTGGGGCTCAGTTTCTTCCCTAGGTGGTGGCCTCTTACCCACCTCTGTCCACTCTATACCCCCCATGCTCCACATTGTCCTGTTTGGAGCATCTATATGCACATAACCTGTGTGTTGTTTGTATTTTATGTAAACAGTATTATCCAGTATTATCTACTTTAGGAAATAGCAAACTTTTTCTCTAGAGTACCAGAGAATAAGTATTTTTGGCTCTGTAGGCCAGACAGTCTCTGTCACAGTGACAGCTCCACTGTGCAGTTATGGCAGGAAAGCTGAGAAACGAATGAGCATGGCTGTGTGCCAATAAAACTTTATTAACAAAACTAGAGGGCTAGATGTGGCCCAGGGGCCGTGGTTTGTGACCCTTAATCTATACCATCTGTCCTTTTGAATTTTGCCCACTTAGCAACATATCCTGGACTTCATTCCAATCTGTTTGTCCAACAATCTCTCTTGCTGTTTTAGGTGGTCTAGCTTTTGTGTAACAAGTCCCTACTAATGGATGTTTAGGTCCTCTGTTATTACTGCCAGCACCTCAGGACACCTCTGGGCATCCCTTCTGTAATGCCCAGCATGTAGATCATAGACGCTGAGCTCAGGGGGTCTCTGGTGGACAGTGCCAAATCGCCCCTTCCTGGGCCAATGCTCCTACCAGCTTGCAGGCATGCTTTCCCATTTCTCTATGTCACCAGCACTGTGATTGGTCACTTTTTTGTCACCCATCAGGAGTAGAGTGAAGGGTGTATTAGTCTACTCTGGCTGCCATGACCAAGTGCCCTGTATGTCAGCAATTCTCAACCTGTGGTTCGTGACCCACAGGAACTGTATTAAAGGCTCGCAGCATTAGGAAGGTTGAGAGCCACATCTATGTGTATCTGTGTTGCAGTCTCCTCTTATTTCAAGGACTCTAGTCCTACTCAATCAGGGCCCACCAACATGAGCTTATTTTACCTTAATCTCCTCTTGAAAGACCTTTCTCCAGAGCAGTTAACATTTTGAGGTACTGAGAGTTGAGACTTCAGCATACAAATTTGGGATTAAGGGGCAGAATTCAGCTGAGGACAAGGGGCTGGTGGTTGTTTTAATTTGTACCCAGAAGGCTGCCCCCATCCCAGGACTCCGTCGAGGATTGAAGGCCAGTGCAGAGCCTGGGGTGTGTTAGGAGTTATAGCTGAAGGAGCAGCCACCTCCCCCACCCAGCGTCAACTTCAGCTAAATTAGGCCACAGAGCCCGCCGTCACGGTTTGTAGAGCACTGAACGGAGGCAACCCATCAATTAGCTGGCTGGCCTCATCGCCTCAATCCGGAACCACGTTCCCACCAGTCACAAGCGCTTAGGGACTGGGGGTTCCCAGGAGGAACAAATCAGGGGTGTTTGTTTCTCCTCCTTATGTTCTCTTTACCCCTGACTTAGCTGGGCTGGCGAAGAGGGACCCTGAGGACTGGAGGCCCTGTACTGTGCACAGTGCTGACAGCACCTGGGATTAAGTTATCTGATCAATGTGTGCCAAGCCCTGCACTGAGTGCTAGGGACACCATGGTAACACAGCTATGTCATTACGGACATATGGAGTTTGATGCTCTGGAGAAGACATTTGGCAGCCTGGGTGGATATAGAACAGCAATGAGAGCCATTTGAAGGTGACATTCAGATAGGTGTGGGGGTGGGAAGTTGGGACAGGGATTCCAGGCCAAAGGAACAGCAGAAGCAGGTGACCCAGGAGAAGACATGGGGACTTTAAGGGCATGGCTAGACTAGGAACAAAGGAGGAAGACGGCACAGGTGGGCTCCCAAACCCCAGGCCCAGAGGGGTGGCTGTGCATATTCAGACCTCTGCCCCATTTCTTCATCTCCATCCTCAGAGGACCAGCTACCCTCCGGCTTCCCCAACATTGACATGGGTCCACAACTGAAGGTGGTAGAGCGGACACGAACAGCCACCATGCTCTGTGCTGCCAGCGGTAACCCTGACCCTGAGATCACCTGGTTCAAGGACTTCCTGCCTGTAGACCCAAGTGCAAGCAATGGGCGCATCAAGCAGCTGCGATCAGGTGAGCACAGGTGGCCAACAGGACATGGAAATCATGGAGGGTCGTATGTAGAGAGGGGCCCTAGGGCCTAATGGGAGACAGATAGGCAGAAACAGTGGCAGCCATGGAGGGCATTGGCTGTGGGAGAGAATGTCTTAAAAGCTATACCAGTGGGTATACAGGTGGGATAATGAATGGGTAGCTATGGAAGGTGGCAGAGATAGCATCTCTGCAGAAGCAGGAGGCACGTTTAAGGAGAGTATGTCTAGTGCTGAAGCAGTGTATGGCTCCAGAGGAGACAGTGCAGGTAAGGTGATAGGGAGCCATAGAAGACTACAGAGAGAGTGTCTCTGTGGCTAAAGCAGTCCAGATGGAATGGGATGGAAAGACAAACAGGGTAGTGGTGAACTTTTGGATCTGTCTTGGGCATAGATAGACAGCCCAGCCTGTTTGTTTAGACTCTGGCTGGGATGGGGAGACCTTTGAACAGAGATAGGCCTTAGCCACCTTGGGGACAGGTGCTTCCACTATTGTACCTTGGCATAGCACCAGCGTGCCTCATCTGTGAATCCGTTTGTCTGTGGGGGTTGGGGTTTGCATGTTGTGTCTGTCATCCCACTGCTTCACAACATGTCTATATGTGCGTGTCTGGGCTCTCTTGCCAGCCAGGCCTGCTTCCTGCGTGTGGGCACAGGAGTGCAGGCCAGGCTCTCAGCACACATGAGTCTGCCTTCCCCTTCCCAGAGGAAAGCTTGTCCACGTGCATCCACACTGCAGTCCCTCCCTTGTCTGTGCACACAGGGCAGTGACCCACATGCACATGTCTCAGCCTGTACCTCCATGGTGCCTGTGCATAGGGACACAGAGATGTGTGCCCTCACATATCTCTGGACATTGTGAGCACACATGTTGGTGCCCATTGCATGTGTGTCTGTGTCACAGATCTGTTTTTTTGCTTATCCAGAGCTTGAGGCCCTAAAATCACCTTACACCTCCCATGCATAACTATTTTTGCTCTCCCCTTCCTCTGAAGATCCCCATCCCTCCTAACAGACCTCCTATCACACTCAGCCGCCCCCAGCTCACACCCATCTTCTCCCCGCCACAAAAGAGCCCATTGGCCCATTCTCTCCTTTTGGCTCCAGCAGCAAAAACCCAATCCCTGAAAAAGGGCAGATGTGAAGCCCAGAATGATCTTCCCTAGAGAGACCCAGACCTTGCACTGGGAAAAGAAATAACCTCCCGCCTCCCAAACTGTGAGATTGTTTGCAGCTTGTGGGGTTCGAATAGGGGGAACGATAGCAAACATTGGAAAGCTAGTCATCTGCTGCTGGCTCCCACCCACAGAGCCCAAGCGGATAAAACAGCTGAGAGACTTGAGATTCGGAGCCTGAGGACTCAGGTGCCAGCTCTGTGCCCTAGCACAGGCCGCCGTCTGTGAGCCTCAGTTTCCTCATAGAATGTGCCTGTCTCCTAGCATTCTCGTGATGTCCAGGATGGAATGCCTGGCACACACTAAGTTCTCTGTGAGCATAACCCACTTTTTTAAAAACCAGGATAAATCTTATTATTCTGGCTTTCCCTCTCCTCCCACCCCAAGGAGGAGACAGGCTTCTGCACAACCACCCATTAACATTCCTGTTCTCTTTTCTTATCCCTCTGTTGTAAACGTTCAGAAACCTTTGGTAAGTCTGATTTCTTCACAATGTCCACAACTAACGCCCCTCCCGTGTGCCCTTCCTGCCCTACCCCCTCAAACTAACAGCCACTGTGTCAGTAACTGTGACCTATTCTGCGTGGCATGTTTACTAACCTTCCACCCCCACCAGCCACCCAGCCCTCCCTGCAGGGCATCAGTGGGCTGCAGAGAGAGGAGGCCAAAAGGAAAAGAGGAAAAAAGATAAGTCCAAAAAGGCCAACCAGACACCCTCAGGCTGGTGGACCTTCGCATCTAACAGAGTTACCCTCCTGCACCATTCTTGGCTTCAGTGCCGCTGGAAAAGCATTTAATTACAGAAGTTTAGGGGCTAGGGATGGTGTGAGGTAAGGTGGCAAATTATCCAACTGAGCTGGTACTAGGTACTTTTCACCTACTTTCCCCGGCATTCAGCCTGAATCTCCTAAAATCAACTACTGGACTAACTCTTACTAAGGTAAGAGCAACTAATACAGACTCGTGGTAATCTCTTCTCAGCTCCCTCTAGGTAGGAAGCAGAACTATCCTTAATGCCTAAGAGATGCATCCTTTCTGCTCAATAGAGTAGCCATGGGCAATTTGGCCATTTTGAGAAGCCTGGTTCTTCAACTGTAGCTTCCACTATCATCATCCAACAATAGTAAAACAGTGCAAAGGGAGGGCCGGTCTAGATTTTGTATTCTTCACAGAGTAGCCTCGTGGGTTGTGGATATCCAAAAACATTAACACAGATTCCTGGTGTGGCTCACTCCTATAATCCCAGCCTTTTGGGAGGCAGAGGCAGGAGAATTGCTCGAGGCCAGGAGTTCAAGACCATCCTGGGCTACATAGTGAGACCCCCATCTCTACAAAAATACAAAAGTTAATAGTGCATGGTGGCACACACCTGTAGTCCTCACTACTCAGGATGCTGAGACAAGCTAATCACTTGAGCTCAGGAGTTTGAGGCAACAGGGAACTATGATAACACCAGCTTGGGTGACAGAGTAAGACCTTATCTCTAAAAAAGAGGGGGAGAGAGAGAGAAGAAAAAACACAGGAGCCACAAAAAGTATAGATAGCCTAGAGTCTTCCTAACCCAAGAGGCTGGAGAAGCTGGGCTCATGATGCTACCTCAGATTCTGAGCCTCAGGGCCTCCTGTATAATGGTTCTGGGCTACACAGAAGAGGCTACATTTCCTCACCTGCCAGGGAGCCATTCCTGCCAGCTCCTTGGCCCTGGTATTGGGGTCTGCATAATTATCCCTAACCATCATCAGCCGAGAGCAGAGGCCCCAAAACTCCCCTGGAGCATGAAGTGAGTGTATAAACTTCCAGCCTAGGGCTGTCTTTTCCTGCCTCCTGGGCCCAGATAGATAGCTCTTTCCTCTTTTCCTTTTGGAAGGTAAGAAGGCTACAGGGCCCTCTCCCTCTGCCCCACCCACTTCTCTGACCTGTATGTAATAGCATCCCTTTGCTTTATTAATGCCCAGTCCCGGGGCACTAACTCTTCCTACCCCCTGTCTCTAACAAGATTCCCGAGATTCCCCATCTCTTCCTGCCCTCCCTTCTCCTGCTCTGTACTTGACAGTGGTCCCTTGCTGGGCCCCCCAAGAAGGAAAGAAGGAAGGGTGGTTATAAAGGGCCAGGCCAGGTCGACAGACCTCCCACTGGGCATAGAGACACCCTTCAGGCTTGCCCAGAGAAGCTTCTGGACTCAATTTCCCTGAACCCCCAGAGATTTCCACCTCTACGGGAAGCCCTCCTGTTCAGCCCTTAGACCCCACCTCATTCATAGGAGGTTGTCCTGCATTCCTCAACAAAGCCTGGCCGAAGGCTGGCTCAACGCCCTTGGGGCAGAGTGGACAGGCCTGGTTCTCATGGCCTGGCCCAGCTTCCCTGGGGCCCCCCGGCCCCTCTGACTGCCTTCTGACATTCACCTGATTCTCTCTGCTTCCCTTACAGAAAGCACTCCGATCCGAGGTAAGAGGCTCTTCCCTCACTCAGCCACCCACCTACTCACACTCTCTTGCTGCCCACCCAGTCCCCCTGGCCCCACGGGGGCTGCCCTAGAACACCCCCTGCAATGTGTCCTCCTAGGCACCCGACCTGGTATCTGTCTAGTCTCTGTATCTGTGTCTCTGTTTTTAGCTGGGGAACCAAGGATGACAGCCAGCTCACCTGGCTATGAGAAGGGTGCTTTCTCCTCCCCAAGAAGGGCACTCCCTGCCTCACATACCCACCTCGGTCATGGGAGCCAGGTGTGGTTTTGCCATCTGTAAAATGAGTATGCAGAAGGATGTTTCTAGCTTGTATAGCTCTTTTTGAACCTGGGCCTCCCACCCGAGGAGACGTAGAGACAGGCATTCTCAAAGGCTAGGTCTCACTTCCCCACCAACCCAAAGTGCTCCCCCAGAGAGAGACTAGAACAGTCCTGAGTGGGAACCTTGGAGAAGAATCAGTGTCCAGTCCTAACTTTTCTACAAAACACTGTGCGACCTAGAACAAGTTCCATACCCTCTCTAGGCCTCCATAGTGATACCTATTTGCGTGCTTCCCCACAACCTTGAGGTCAGAGGAAAGTAGGAAATGTTCTGTGAGGATAGAGCCCTCATCCATTGCCCCCAGAGAGAACCTCCTAATATATGGGTCTGAGTCACTCCTGTGGGACAGCCATGAACAGAGGTGGGGAGCTTGGCTGTGATTGAAGTCTGTGATTTGATTCAAACACACTTGGAGATATTTACCTATCATTTAACTCATGGTCAGCAGGCATTTGCGTTCGGGTCTGTGATTCAAACATACTTATAGAAACCTTTGCCTCATTTATTAATTTATAGGCACTTAAGTGTTTTATCAAAGTCTATAGTTTCAAACATACTCAGCCTCATTTTCTTGTGAAAATGAGGACTTGTTCCAGGCTTGTGGTTTCATATGTCCCTAGGGAAATCTTGACCTCTTTTTCATTTACTCACGGGCAGTATAGTATTTAATCAAAGCCTGTGATTTCAGATATTCTTGGGAAGGTTCATTCATTTTTATATGTTCACATGGGAAGTGAAGCCTTTGATTTGGACCTGTGATTTCAAACATACTGAGAGGAAATCAGCCCTATTTTCATATACTCATGGGCACCAAGATCTTGGATTTTGGCCTGTGATTTTAAATATATTTGAGAACATTGGCCTCTTCTTGACATCTCTATTCATGATCAGCAAATTCTTTGATCCAGGCTTATGATTTCAACCATACTTGAAACATTTCAATCTCAACTTTATTTGTGAGCCTAAGAGACTTTCAGTTAAAACTCTGATTTCAAATATTTCAGAAGTCTAATCCTTATGCACCCATGAGCATAATGAAGTTAGGTCTAGGACCATAATTTCAAACACACTTGAAGAAGTTCATTCAGTTACTCATGAGCTTCAGGATCTTGAATTCAGTCCTGTGGTTTTAAACACAGGTAGGGAACTTCAGGCTTATTTACTGGGAAGTTTTCAAATGCCTGGGGAAATTATGATTCTTCTTCAGTTAGTTTCAGGCACAGAAGGCTTTGGTCCAGGCCTTTGATTTCAAACATACTTGATGCCTATCCGTCTCAACATCCTTCACCTTAGCTGTTCTGGGGTATAACCCACCTCTGAAAGTTCAAGCACCCTTGAAGAAGTATAACCCCGTCTCCATTTATTTATGGGCACTGAGGGTTTTGAAGCCAAATATACTTGAGGAACCCAGATCCGTGTTCATTGATTCATGGGCACTTGTTAAAACCAGCAAAGCAACCACTATCTCTCTGAGTTTTCACATTACTTATGGTGGCCCTCTGGGTCCCTGGATCCCTCAAATGATGGTTACAAGTTGTGAATGCCAACCTATCCTTTCTTCCTGGCCTGGGGAACATCACCTACAGCTTTCTCAGATACACTCCTCCAGCTTTATAATTCAACTTGGCAATGGTTTTTATCTAGTACCAGTTAAGTGACCAGCTGCTTTTACAGTGAGAATGGAGGATTTGCTGGAGAATTCAGTGTGTTCAGGCCAGTATGGGACTGGTCTTGGGGTGGGAATTATGCCCCAGCTTTGAGGCTTCTAAGCAAACTCATCTTTTTGTCTGCCTCTCCGGCCCAGCCAAAAGAGGAGACAGGCCAAACAGTACTCTGGTGGGACAGCCTTCACCCACTTCCTGGCCTCCCTCTGACAGGTCAAGCTTTCTCCCCTCTTTCCGCAGGGGCCCTGCAGATTGAGAGCAGCGAGGAGACCGATCAGGGCAAATACGAGTGTGTGGCCACCAACAGTGCCGGCGTACGCTATTCCTCACCTGCCAACCTCTACGTGCGAGGTAGGGAACGCCGCATCCAGGTCAAAGGCAGGGACCCGCCCCGTCCCAGACCCCTCCCTCCTTGGGCTCACAGCCTCTGGGCTCCCCCGTTCCCTGCAGACCCCAGCAGGAAGGCCCCTCCCTGGTTGCAGTGGGACCTTGAGTGAGGCAGCATCCCTGTCTGGACCTCAGTTTCCTTCTCTATAAAATGGGGGCAGCTTAAATCCTCCCCCCACCCCGTGCCTTGCAATGGATGCCCCTCGGGGGAATCAGTGATAGCCGGGTGGGAAGGCGTGGGGCAGGGTGGGGGGGGTAAGTCTTGGGCCTTCAGGGCCAGGGGAGCCTGCAGGCTTCTGCCCCGCCCCACCCCACCCACCCACCCATCCACCCACCCAAGTCGGCTTCTGTGGTGTGTCGTGCCTTCCCGTGTTGTGTGCTGGCTTCGCTTTACCCAACTCTGTGGCCTCATAGTGCCCTGCTTCACTACCCCCTACCCTGTCCAGTGCCCTCAGTCTAAGAGTCGGGAGGTGGGGCGTCTTCAAGGCTACCCCTCACCTGCTGATCCCTGCACCCTCAGCTAGCCCAGAGCCTGGTGCTTTCTGTCTCTTCCTAATGACCCTCAGGAAAGGACAGTTTAGGCCATCAGGCAGCCGGGGCCATGGCAGGCACATGCACCCCAGAGGCTTGGGGGTTTCATCCAGCTGAGGCAGGCACGGCACCCAGGGAAGCTTGTCATTCTCGGTTTCTGATTTCCACTTAGTCCTTGTCCCCAGCACCTTCCCATCCCCTCACCCCAAGGAAGCTTCTGTATAAATGTCCTTCCTTCTGGGTCTCTTGGTGTCTCCTCCAAGGTGCCAGGGGGCTCCCCTGTCCCCAGATGCCTCTGTGGCCCTCCTCTTATCTTTGGGTTGACTTTCTTAGGTCCTCTTCCTCCTTCATTTGCCACATCCTAATTAATGGTTGTTTCTGATCAGATTTGTGGTAGAAACAGCTTCCTCCCACAAGAATACCAGGGTCCCCATTTAAACCCCAGGGCTACCCTGATCAGTTGTATAGAATTGACTCAATCGTATCCATCTCCAGGTCTCAGTTTCCCTCATGTGAGGCCCTAAGCCCTGGTCATTCTTCACTGGGGATGCCAGGCAGCTCCTACCCTACCCACAGACCCTCACCTGCTCTGTCCCCACTGGCCATAACTTCCACTGGCCCTGAAGCAACTCCTCAGTCCTAGACCTTGGGTTTTACATCTTGCCTCTGAGGAGGAGGCCACCCGGACGGGATGGGAATTGGGGTGTGGGTGTGTGGGTGGGGAGGGGGTGGGGGGCACCTCTGATCCACCATCACGGCACCTCTGGTGAGTTGCATATGTGTTCATGATTCCAACGAACTGGTCTTCACTTAACCTGCTTATTTCTCTGCCAACATCTGGGATGTGGGTTTGTAAATCTGGCAGAACTTAAAAGAGAGAGTGTGGACAGTAGGTATGGGGCAGGGAGTGGGGCGGGACCTTTGGCAAGGGTTTGAGGAGGGAGGGGCCTTCCATGTCCTCAGCCCCCGGAGGTGGGCTCCCCGGCCTGAGCCTTGTTCCTCCTGGAGGCATTTGAGGGGCTTATGTCCAGCCTCCCAATCTCAGATGTTCCAAAATTGAATTTGAATAAGAATTGAGAAAGAAAAATGTAGATCTTGTGTGTCAAGGGCAGAGTGGAGGAAAGGGAAAAAAAAGGTCATTGCTGTTATTTTTGTTTTTTAATTTTAATTTTTTTTTTGGTTTAAAGAAAAAAAGACGACAAACTATTGCAGCTTTTAGCCTTGGGAAGTCCTCTTTTTACTCTCTGTATCTCCCCTATTTTTTTCTCTTCTTCCCATGTCATTGTGTTCCGCATCAAACCCCCTTTACATCCCTCAGAGCTTCGAGAAGGTTGGTGTGTTTTTTTCTTTTTTACTTTCTTTACCCACATTTTTACATTCTGAAAATGACACGCACACGCACGAAACACTTGTAGACACCACATGGACACGCGCTGACATGCACACAGAAAAAAATAGCAAAATGATGACAAAGATGAATTGTGGATAATAAATGCAAAGCAAACAAAACAAAAAAAAAAACCGCCAAGTGAGAGCAAAACCCAGAAAGACACGAAAATCTCAGCCGCGCCCAGCCCGGCCTAGGGCCGGCCGCACACATGCGATGCTTGCATTGTGTTCGCCTCTGCATCCGTTGGTAATGTTGTTGCTAAGTTTTTTGCACTCCTCGTCGTCATGGTAATTTGGGCCTGATGCATGCTGGGAGAATGTAAAAATTTCTCTGCATGCCTCTCTTGTTGGTTTGGTTTGGTGAATTCCCAACGCCTTCTGTTGGAGTGTTTCATGTCTTCCGTTCTGTTCTTCTCTTTTCGTTTTCTTTTCTTTCTTTTTTTCCTTTTCTTTATTTTCTTTTTCTTTTTTTATTTTCCTGATTTTGTTTCATTTGTGGGGGGGATTTGATTGGTTCTTTTTTTTCCCCCTCCCATTCCCTTTACCCAGTCCCCTTCTCCCCCAAAGCAATTAGTCTTTGGTTCTGTCTTGTTTCTGTGCTATTTGGTTTTGGTTTCTTGGGCTGAGCTGTTCTGTGGTTGTTCTCCAAACGCATTGTGATTTAAAAGCCAGTGTTCCTGTCCCAACTATCACCCAGGAGGGTGGAAGGGGTCCTGCAGCTGGGATGCTGGGGCAGAAAGTGACCACCTAAGCACAAGGACACAAGGGAGGTAGCACAGATGAATGGCAGAAGATCTGGGTGGGGTTTGTAAGGGGAGCAGCCTGATTTGCCTGAACTCACTGGCCAGTCCTTTTTTCCTAACTGGTTCCTAAGCTATCCCTCCTTTGGTGGCCATGGTGGAAGGAAGCTCAAGCATCCCATCCTTCTGCCTCAGCATTAGACTACCTGTTACTCTCCCCAAATAACACCTCCCCTCCAAAAAAAAACCAGGCATTTGAATGTGCATCAGCATTTTGTGTTCTCACTCAATTTAGTGATATCTCCAAATATGAATAGTGATCACCTTAAGATGGTGGGGGGGCTCACAGCACCATCCTCCCGGGACAATATATACTTGACACATGGCACCAGAATGGCAGCTGGCATGAAGACTTTATACACTCTGTCTGGGCACACATTCAGAATTGCCCATCAGAAAAATGTAGAATGACAGACTTTGAAAGAAAAGTTTGGCCAGTTATCTGGCCTGGAGTACTACATCTCCACCTTCCAGGCAATGGTGGCTGCTTCCCGTATTTCCCTCAGAGTCTGGGCCCAGTCACAGGCATCTTTTGTCCAGCAACACAGCATGGTCACTTTCTGAGTACCTGAGCGTCAGAGCTGTGGAATTCTGGAGAAAACCTGTGGGCACCTTGGACACAGCCTCTCCCCTTCTCTCTCTGCCTCCCAGACTCTCCCTCTGATTCTCTCTCGTTCTCTCTCTCTTTCAGCTCTCTTTCTCTCTGTGTGTCTCTCACTCTTGCAACCCTTCAGAGATACACGCCCTCCTGTCTTCCACCTCCCCAAGAAAAGACCCTTCAGAGGCCCACTGCAACCCCAAATAAAAACCAACCCCCAATAAAATATCCAATTAGATTTCTAACCACTCACCCCCAGCTCATTACCCAATTTAGATGATAACCTCTTTGGGATCCACCTTCTCTACACTCTCAATTATTAAATTCAGAGCCAAGTTGGCAAGAGGACTTTAGATGCAGTAAGAAGAGATTTATTTCTCCTAACTCAACCCAGTGTGAGTGCTGCCAGGCTAACCCTCAGGAAAGCCCAAAAGATATGAGAAAGAGGTCTCCCAGCCTCTTCACCAAAGCTGGGTCCTGGTGAATTGGAACTGAGCACACTGAGGGTCTCTGAAGATGACCTGGACTTGTATAATGAATATTAAAAGTTACCCATAGGATTGTTAGAAGATAGAGAAGGGCTTCTAGCAATTCACTTCCCTTCCTTGGGGGAGCCTCAGTTTCCCTGTTAGGTACTTCACATGTCCACTGTTTAAGTAAGATGGCATCTGGGAGACTTTTAAAAGAATTGTGGGGCAGAAGCTAGTTCATTTGCTCAGACCTCATTTTTCACTAGTGCTTTTCTGAGCTCATCTCATAATCTCATTATCTCCTGGCTCCAACTCCATCTCTGTGAGGTGAGGGGCCACAAAAGGGGACATTAAAGGCCCCATTCAGTTACTAGGTTCCCCTTGCAGAAAAGTACCAGCCCACCAAAAGAGACAGGCTACCCATCCTGTCCTGCCTTAAAGCTATAAGTATTTATTGTTGCCCAAGCAGCCAGTCCTAGGAATTAATTCCAAGAAATCCCTACTTTCAACCTAACTCTTCTTTTAACTGACAATATCTCCTACTGGGTGGTTCACGAGGCAGAATAATTAAGATTTATTCTTCCCCCCAAATTTGTCTCTGGGATCCAAAGGGCTGAAATCAAAACCATGCCCATTTTTAAATATGCATACAGCCAGCAGATTCACTCCCAATACTCCCATAAGGACATGTTGCTCAGGTTTTTGACAAGGTGGGAAGATGATCAGATTATCTTCTCCCTGGCTGTTAATTTTCTTCTCTGTTTCTTAAAAGCTGTAAGCCTTTAAGGTATGGGTTAGTGGGCAAAAGGTAGTATCTCTATCACCTGATCCAGCAGTATAGAACCAGGGTACACTGGACCCAGTTAAATGGTATACCACCCACCTGATGCCAGAAGAACTCAAACCAAGCTAGAGACATCAGGGAGAACTTTCTCCCTTGAAGGGACTTAGGATATCTTCAAGGTTTTAGAAGAGGCCAACGGGACTGGAATAGTTTAACACAAAGTCTCAAATGCCAGTCTCAACCAGGACTTGATACCTGATGCCATTAAGGTCTAGATTGCCCTGATTTCTAGGTCGTCTTCAGAACTCTGGTGACCCATACCCAGGCCTTTTCAGACCATAACATGCAATTTTGTGGGACAAATTTGTTTTCAAAATTAAATTTCTAGCATCCAAGCCCTAGAATTTATAGATGTGACCTTTCTAGAGGTTCTCCTTACCTCTTGCCCCCCCCCCCCGCCAAATGGGTATACACAGTTAATGGGCTCAGAATACCCCTCATCTCCTGTATCCCAAGAAAGACCTCCATTGGGGTATACTGGCCAGCTTCCTAGTTTCTATTTACTAGGCCATTTGTCTCCACCCAAGGCCCCCAGCTTAACCCTGGGGGCAGGCAGTGCTAGATCAGGACTCAGGCCTTCTCATCCCCAGGGGGAGAAAGGACACCAGGATTCCTTCCATTTGAGCTTGGTGGGCGGCCAGGAGGGGGGCATTCTGCAGGAACACTGAGCTCTGAACACCTCGCCTGCTGCCTGCCTCACACTGTTTGCATTGCTGTTTGGGGGGGGGGGTGTAGCGGTGTGAGGGGACTATTAGATTACACCTTGTCATTGGGAAAGCCCTGTGTCTCTGGTGGTCACAGTGAAGAGGGTGGTGTGAGGGAAATCAATGGATTGGCAAAAACTGGGGAGGACAAAAGGCGGAGATAGAGAGGGTACCAAAAACCAACAATAAAAAAAATACCTCTAGTGCAGCTCAACGTCCAGCTCAAAATGTCAACAACTTGCCAAGGCCGCTGGTCAGCCCATGGACCAGGGTTCTAGCCAGGTCCCTCCGGGCCTTGCACGCTGTCTGGATGGCGGAGGGAGCTGGCATTGGGAGGGAGGGGAAGGAAGATACACAAGGCAGGCCAAGGGAAGGTGCCCATCCTCCCTGGCTGTGGGCTTGGGGCTCAAAGGAGAGGTCAGCCATGGGCTTTGAAATTAGGGCTCCAACCCCCTCCCTTCCCCCTCCCTGACAGGTGTAATCTAAGCTTAAATAACCCCCTTGGAGGCTGCACAACTTCTTGGCATCTCTTCCCTGCCCTCCCCATCCACATATTCATTTTGGAGTTTGGAGAAGCATCCAGAACCTTCTCTTGCCCCAAAATGCCCAGCAGAGCCCCCCCCTCCCCCTCCTCCGCCACCTTGGAGCTGCGGCTTGCTGAATCGTTGAGATGTCTGACACTGTTGGGATTCCCTACCTAGTGCTCCAACCAGATCACCTCACTTTTAAGTTTCTTCCCCACCCTCCTTCACCCTCACTGCCCCTCCCCAAACTCCTTTTTGGTTTTTTAGTTTCTGCCTCTTCTTGCCTGGGGGAGGGGTCGTCTCCTGGTTGCTTTGACGGTTTTTGAGTTGTTTTTCCATGTGAATCGGGGTTTGAAGCGACCACCCCCTACCCACCGCCCACCCTCCCAACCCCGTCACCCACGTGAGTCCCCCCACCCCCCGCTGGGACCCCCGGCTACTCGGTGACGAGAAGAGCTGGAAACCAGAGCCAGCTGCAGCGTGCTGAGGACCAAGGCTGGTGTGGTCCCCTTATAACCTGCCTGGACCCTCCATTCAGGTCGGTAATTGGGGGCGGGGGTCCCGCGGGGCCTCTCTGTCCCGTGGGCTCCGTGCCCACCTTAACTTTCTAACCTGCACCTCAAGCTTGCAGCCGGGGATGGAAAGCTGATGTGGGTGGGTGTCAGCACCAAACCAGGCAGAACATAGCATCCGCCGCCTGCCCTTGCCAGCTGGGAGGATGTCCAGAGGTCTTTTACAGGTGTAAGCCACCTAGTGCCAATGGGCATGGTCCTCCTCATACTCATAGCAAAACAGCCCTCTTCTTACACCACACCCTTAGGGAAAATGAGGTGGGCAAGAAAGCAAGTGGGCAAAGTTTCTTGGGTGTCAGAGAAGGCTTTACAATTTATTGGCAGATCCATTTCATTTACAGCTGCTGGCCATGTTGGGGATTGTGAGCACTAAAATTACTATTATTGATAAATGCCTTCCCACATTTAACTGACTTACAGTTGAGAACTCTATACAGCAAATCTTTTACATATTCAAGATGTATCGCTAATCTGTACTTAAAAATTATAACACCCCTGAAGGGAGAGATTTTAAAGTAATATCAGATGTCATGAACAGGGTCTTTGGAAGAGATATTGACCTTTACAGAAGAGATAAATTAGCCTGACATTTAACCTTTAGATTCTACAGATAGAGATATTCCTACTCCCTTTGATGTTCCATCAATTCCTTTAAATGTGAGCCTTTTACTGTTGGCTTTTGGACATTTATTATGATGGCTACTGGACATTCAACTGGTGGCTCCTGTGCACTATTCAGTTGATAAAGTTGCACATGTATATAAGTGATGGGTACTTTTGCCCTTTTTGGTGTCCCCTGTGAGTCAGGACACACTTTCGAAAGAGCCACTTGCCAAGAATTGACACCTAGCTTTCATCCTTACTTTGCATTATGGTGTCTTATCTAAGAGGCAGGGACCAGGCAGGCCTGTCTTTGAGCTCTGGCCATAACACTTCTTTCCTTTGTAATTTCCAGCTAGTTTCTGAGCTTCTGTTCTCCCATCTACAAAATGAGCACAGGGACATTTGCCTCTCAAAATTGTTGAGAAAGGGGCTGTGCCTGTGGCTCAAGGAGTAGGGCACCAGCCCATATACCAGAGGTGGTAGGTTCAAACCCAGCCCTGGCCAAAAACTGCAAAAAAAAAATTGTTGAGGAAGAAGAAAGCAAGATAGAGATTTGGTAGTAATTCTTACTATTTCCATTTCTTCATCATTACCTTTAAAAATTTTTTTAACTATACTAAATCTCACACTCCTTTAAGGCAGAGAATCTATTTGCTCTTCCCAACACCTGGGAGCCTGGAAAGTAGCTTCACCAGCACCATATACCTGTACAGTATCCTTGAGAAGTGGCCCGGGAGGGGCTTTAGAGAGAGAGGTTGAAATGTTTGGATTGGTTTGCTCCAAAGATTCTCCATGAGGAGCCTGTCCCTGTGGCCACCTCAAACCTCCACTGAGGCTCCTGGGTGCAGAGGTCAGATGCTGTGTTCTGCTGGGGGTGGGGGGAGCACCTCCCTGGGGAAGCCACAGCCCTCTTCCTTTCAGACCCCGATTTTCAGCCCCACACCCATTCCATGATTTTTTTTTAAACTTCTTGCTTCTGGGTATTATGTTTTGTTTCAGAGGGGTTAATTTTTGGGTTTTAGATTCTTTTTCTTTCCCCCTTTTGCTTTGTTTTTCATTTCTTCCTGGTTTTGTTTTGGATGTCGATGCCGTTTTTTTCTGTCCTTGAATAATAATTAGCCTCCCCCAACCCTACGCTCACCCCCCCCATCGTGTTCTGTTTCCATGACAACACAGCCACTGCATCCCCTAGCCACCTGCACTTCGCTGTTGATGTCGGTGGGCTGCCCGGACCTCTGTGGACCACTGTCTAGCAGGCCGGACCCCATTCTTCCCCCACCCCTCACACCTCCACCCTCTCCCCAGCCCTGCCAGAAAGCCGCCCCTAACCTCATCTCTGCCTCGCCTGCCCCTCACCTCTGGTCCGTCTGCATGGCCCCTCCATCCCTCCCCTGCCCCTGATTCCTCCCCTTGGACAGCACCTATCATTCCCTCCATCCTGTCTCCAACGTGACTCTGGACTTTTCGCGGGGCTTCGTTTTCCGAAGGGCTGCTGGTTCCCAGAACCTGCTCCCACACCCGCTGAGCCCCCCATGCCTCCTTGCCTCCTGCCTGGATTCAGGGAGCAGGGGTTAGAATTTTCAGCCAGGGACCCATGCCAGAAGGGAGGGTATTGGGGCCACCTCACTTCATCACTTAACCTCCTTGATAGGGTAAACTGGAACCCCCCCTGAAGCCACCCCTTGAAGTTATACCCCTAAAACCATGTGAAAATCAGGCAGGTGGGAATGGTGACCCTAAGGAATCATTTAGCATTGCCAAGCCTCCAGTCTGTCATCTGAACAGTTGAAACAAGCCTCCTCTACCAACCTGAAGCTGGTGACTCAACCACCTGGCTTCTTGAGGTTCTAAGAAGGGATAACCCCTTCCTGGCTAGCAGTAGTCCCTAGGTCAACCTGAGTCCTCCCCATAGCATTAAATGTCTGTAGGGCTGGGGGGAGCTGCAAGTTCAGGTACCCCTTTCTCCCACCCCAGAGAACCCATCTGACTTCCGAAAATGGAGCCCCCGAAATGCATCCTGCTGCCTTTGTGGTCACCGAAATTGGGACAGAAGGCTGCATTCCCTTCCCTGCTAAGAAATGCACAGAACATGTCCCTGTTTTCTCAACATTCAAGTTCATCCCCTTGTTTATTATTAATTATTATTAATATCCTATTTATTCTGTCAGGGCTATGATGTGACAATGTGACATATCACATTGGGTCACATCCGCTAGAATTAATATGCAGCATTGAAGTGGGCCCCCTCCCTCCTTCTTTCTTTCTCTGTCTATTCCTATTTTTTTCTCTCTCTGTTAATCTGTCTCCTTTCTCTGGTACCCACATAAGTGTGCACTAGAGACCCCTGAAATGCATTACCTCTCTCTCTCTTCCTCTCTTTCTCTCTCCCTCCCCCTTCTCTCTGTCACTCTCTCTCTCTCTCTCTTAACCTCTCTCAACCTATTTTGCATGATGTTTGTGACTCTTGAGAGCTGCATCTATCAATGGAAACTTGTCAGATCCGACAGAAGCTTTTAGAAGGGTTTCTATACCCCAAAACCACAAAAATTTCATTAGAGTTTCTCATCTTTTCCTTGAGGGCCATGGGGAAGTGGGTGGGACCCCAAGTCAACCAGAGGGGAAGAGAGTTGGGGGACTGAGATCTCAGGCTCCTCCTGCCTCCGGGTCTCAACATCCTCCTTCCCCCAGAGACCCAGGGAGGGCTGGACACTCCCTCCCATAACCACACCCAGCCCCGCCCCCAAGCCCTGGCACTGACAGCCCAGTCTTCTAATGTTCTCCACAGTGGCTACTCCCACTCAGGAGCAAGCGGAGGGGCTGCTCCCCGACTCCACATCTGTCAGCAAAGATGAGAAACCACTGATAAATTTTTGTGTCCGTATCTGTGCTGTGACCAGCCACTCTGGTCTATGAAACCCTGTTGCTATGAGATAACGCTTCATGTCTCTATTATATATCGATATATCTCTTTATATATTGTTTGTGAAGTACTTTCCTTTGAAGTTTGGTTTCTTTGTGTTGGAATTTGGTTTTTTAATTTGTTCTTTTTTGTTTGTTTCCTTTCATTTGGGGAAAAATTAATTGGGGGAAAGAAACAGCCTTGTTTATATTTAAATTGTTTTCCACTTTTTTTCCTTTGTTTCTTTCTTTCCTTCTTTCTTTCTTTCTGTTTTTCTTTTTTTCCTCTGCATTTTCTGTCTCTGTCCCTCCCTCCCCACCTGGCGCATTTCCTTCCCACCACCGCCGCCGCCAACCCCCCTCCCCAGTCCGCCGTGTGGCGCCTCGATTCTCCATTCTGCCCATGAGCCACGAGATCATGCCAGGTGGCAACGTGAACATCACCTGCGTGGCTGTGGGCTCTCCCATGCCGTACGTCAAGTGGATGCAGGGGGCTGAGGACCTGACTCCTGAGGACGACATGCCTGTGGGTCGCAATGTCCTAGAACTCACAGATGTCAAGGACTCAGCCAACTACACGTGCGTGGCCATGTCCAGCCTGGGAGTCATCGAGGCAGTCGCCCAGATCACAGTGAAATGTAAGCAGGGCCCACAGGGCCTGGGTGGTAGGGCTGGCTGAAGTGTGTCCCTGACTCCAGGTACAGGTGGGAGGCAGAGATGGAACATTCCTTAGTTACTGGTTTTGGCCTTGGTCATTGATGGCTGTGAAGAGGATGAGCAGATATTTATTGGTTATAAATCTGGGTCAGGCCTTCTGCTTAGCTGAGGTCAGAGTCTGGGGATGACAAGTCATGGGGTCTGTGGCACCCATGTAGTCAGACAGTAGAATTACAGGCTGATGAGAATGGAATAAGGGAGGGATTCAATCCCCAAGAGTAAAGGTCTCACATCCCAGGAACGTTAGATCAGGGAAGAGGATGTCTCAGTTGAAAGCCTAAAAGTTGAATGGAAATGAACCAAAGAGGGTGAGGAATCACGTTCTGGGAAGATGGAACAATGCGTGCAAATACTCAGAGCATCCAGAGAGAATAAAGCAGGGACTATAGATTCTCCTACTGTCTAAAGTTTGTGGTGAGATTCAGAGAGCAATGCACTCAAATATTTTTCAAACTTTAGAGCAAGGGGCAGCAAACAACAACCTGCAGGCTGAATCTTGCCTTCCACTTGTTTTATAAATAGTTTTATCAGCACACAGGCACACCTATTCATCTAGGCCTTGTTTATGACAGCTTTAGGGCTATCCCAGCAGAGCTGAGTAGTCACAGCAGAGTCTGCCTAGCTTGCAAAGCTGAAAAAAATTAATGCCTGGTGTTTCACAGGACAAGTTTGTGAAACGCTGCCCTAGAGCCTTAGAAAGTGTCAGCATTAGCCAGTTTGTTGGTCATTTTCCTGAGGATTGAACTTCCGCAGGCAAATGCTTCCTGGGGCCTGAGTTGCATGAGGTGTTAAAGAGTAAATACTTTTCTTAAAAAGAAAATAAGGCTCTTTAAAAAAAAAAAAAAAAAGCAAACATTTTTGGCTTTATGGGAGTGTGTAGTCTCTGCTGCAAGCTACTCAAGTCTGCCATCATTACATAAAAGCAGCCATCAACAGTATGTAAGCATGGCCATGTTCCAGTGAAACTTTATTTAAAAAAATTAGTGCTGGCCAGTCCACCCAGGGGCTGTAGTTGGCTGGCCCCTGCTGTAGATAATGAGATGAGGTGGTTAGGCCTGCAGTTACTGCCTAGCATATCAAGACTCAGAAAGGACAATCATGTGGCCAAAAGTCACACAGCCTTCAGGTTTCTCCACCAACGTCCCTGATAATGCCTGCTGCCCCCACAGCTCTCCCCAAAGCCCCTGGGACTCCTGTGGTGACAGAGAACACAGCCACCAGCATCACCATCACATGGGACTCAGGCAACCCAGACCCTGTGTCTTATTATGTCATCGAATATAAATCTAAGAGCCAGGATGGGCCATATCAGATCAAGGAGGACATCACCACAACACGCTACAGCATCGGTGGCCTGAGCCCCAACTCAGAGTACGAAATCTGGGTGTCAGCCGTCAACTCCATTGGCCAGGGTCCCCCCAGCGAGTCAGTGGTCACCCGCACAGGCGAGCAGGCCCCAGCCAGCGCCCCACGGAACGTGCAGGCGCGAATGCTGAGCGCCACCACCATGATCGTGCAGTGGGAGGAGCCAGTGGAGCCTAACGGGTTGATCCGTGGCTACCGGGTCTACTACACCATGGAGCCCGAGCACCCCGTGGGCAACTGGCAGAAGCACAACGTAGATGACAGCCTCCTGACCACTGTGGGCAGCCTGCTGGAGGACGAGACCTACACCGTGCGGGTGCTGGCCTTCACCTCAGTGGGTGACGGCCCGCTCTCAGACCCCATCCAGGTCAAGACACAGCAAGGAGGTAAGACATGGGGCCTACATAGGGTCCCAGGGGCTGCTGCCTAAACGCCACAGAGTGGCATCCTGCAGTGTGCTTTAAAGTATTTTCTTACTAGCTTTTTTTTTAATTAATTTTTTTTTTTTTTTGAGACAGAGTTTCAGTATGAGGCCCTCGGTAGAGTGCTGTGGCATCACAGCAACCTCAAACTCTTGGGCTTAAGCGATTCTCTTGCCTAAGCCTCAGAGGTAGCTGGGACTACAAGTGGCACAATGCCCAGCTATTTTTTTGTTGCAATTGTCATTGTTGTTTAGCTGGCCCAGGCTAGGTTCAAACTCGCCAGCCTCAGTGTATGTGGCCAACACCCTAACCACTGTACTATGGGTGCCAAGTCTTAATTTGTTTTTTTAAAGGCAAGGTCTTGCTCTTTGCCCAGGCTGGAGTGCAATAGTGTGATCACTGCAGCCTCCAACTCCTAGACTAAAACAATCCTCCTGCCTTAGCCTCCCAAATACCTGGGGCTACAGACATGTGCCACCGCACCTGGCAAATTTATGTGTGTATGTATATATGTGTGTGTGTGTGTGTGTGTATGTATTTATATATATATATTTTTTAGAGACAGAGTCTCACTTTATTGCCCTTGGTAGAGTGCGGTGGCGTCACAGCTCACAGCAACCTCCAGCTCTTAGGCTTAGGCAATTCTCTTGCCTCAGCCTCCCAAGTAGCTAGGACTACAGGCACCTATCACAACACTGGGCTATTTTTTTGTTGCGGTTTGGCTGTGGCTGGGTTTGAACCCACCACCCTCGGTATATGGGGCCGGCACCCTACTCACTGAGCCACAGGCACTGCCCAAATTTTTATATTTTTAAAGATGGGGTCTCACACACCTGGGCAACACCGCGTGTGATTCTTCTGCCTCTACCTCCCAAGGTGCTGGGGTTACAGGCATGAGCCACCATGCCCAGCCTTTGTGCTAGCATTTAATATCAAGAGTTGTCCCAACCAAAATTTTGGCTTCCCTTAGAAAATTCTACTTGACAAGCCCATAGGACTTTGATCAGATGTCCAGATGGATCCCAGCAGACACATGTCAGACAAATGGCACTGTGCCCATGTGCTTGCTTCCCTTTTCTCCCTCAACTGTGTGGCTCCCTCAGCTTTTGAGTTTGAGACCCCCCAGTCAGTTGTCTGATTAATGAGACTGATGCTGCTTCTTTTGAAATAATAAAGGAAAAGTATCTCGACCCGAAGGCAGGGGGGCCAGTCTCCCTCCCTGCTCAGGTAGAAGAACTCAGAAGGGCCATTTAGGCACAGAGGGTATCCCCAGCTCTCTGTGAGTATCTCACCCTCTCCTTTGGGGCTCAGGCCTTTAAGACCTAAAATCCAGGAAGGCTCGGGCACCTGTTCAAGCAGTGAAGGTGCAGGAGGATTGGAGCTCTATCACAGCACTGAGGGTGCAGAAGAGAGATCCATACTTGGAAGATGCACTCCCCTCCCAGCCAATTTCTCTATCAACCTAATCTGCAGCAGGTGGAGAGGGCACTGTAATAATTTGAAAAGGGGATTTTTTTTTTTTTTTAAGAGATAGGGTCTTGCTCTATGGAGGGCAGTGGCATCATCAAAACTTACTGCAGCCTCAAACTCCTGGGTGCAAATGATCCTCCCACCTCCTGAGTAGCTGGTACTACAGGTGTAATCACAACACTGGCTAATTTTTTTAATCTTTTGTAGAAATAGGGTCTTGCTATGTTGCCCAGGCTGGTCTTAAACTTGCCCTCAAGAAACTCCTACCTCAGCCTCCCAAAAGGCTGGGATTACAGGTGTGAGCCACCATGCCTGGCCAAAAGTTGGATTTTTCATAGTTTTTTTTTCTTACTGGAAGAAGAGAGGGTAGGGGAATTAAAGGGGACAGGTGATAGCAACAGAGGATAGGGGAAGTTCCCAGGAAAATAAGAGAAATAAGAACAGTCCAGAAATACCTGGCACTAAGAAGCCCTTCCTTTAAGGCAACTCTGAGCTTCTCTTAGGGAGGAGGACACCTCCCTCCCTCCATTTCCATCTGTTCCCCCACCCCAGTGCCTGGCCAGCCCATGAACCTGCGGGCAGAGGCCAAGTCGGAGACCAGCATCACGCTGTCATGGAGCCCGCCGCGGCAGGAAAGCATCGTCAAATACGAGCTCCTCTTCCGTGAAGCTGACCATGGCAGGGAGGTGAGGTGCCCCACACGGGAGATGGGCTGGTCCATGCAGGGTGCCTCTGCCCATGCTGACACTACCCCCGGCCGTCTCTCCCCCTTTCTCTTTTCCCACTTATTGCCAACTTTCCCCTCTCTCATGCCTTCCAACTCTCTGTCCTTTTCTCTGCTCTCCTCTGACCCACTTTGTCTCTTCACCTCCACATCTTACTGTCATTCCCGGTCTCTGTTTATTGATGTTTCTGCCTCTCTTGGTCTCTTTCTGTATCTTTTTCTCTCTGTCTCTGTCTGTTTCTGTTTGTCTCTGTCACTGTCTCTCTCCGCCCCTATGTGTTTCTGTCTCTCTCTCTGTACCTCTCTCCACCCCACCCGCTCCTCCCTATGTCCCAGATGGGAAGAACCTTCGACCCAACGACCTCCTTTGTGGTGGATGACCTCAAGCCCGACACTGAGTACGCCTTCCGCCTGGCGGCCCGCTCCCCACAGGGCCTGGGCGCCTTCACCTCGGTGGTGCGGCAGCGCACGCTGCAGTCCAGTAGGTGTCTCGCGGATCCACCCTTCTCTGCGGGGGGGACCCGTGGCCTGTCCGCAGATGGCCCCTCCATGGACTGACCAGATGGGTTCTGCTACAGGGGTGGAGGGTGCCTCCAGGCTGATCTCCACTCCACTTCTCAACCTTGGACACATCCGCCCACATTGTTCCTTGGTTTCCCTCCAGCACAGTGAGGGTTCCACTATGGGGTTCTCTGTGACCCTGAGCCTGGTGACCTGGGTTGAGGCCCAGGAACAAGAAGTGGCCCGTTTTGCCCCTAGTTCAGGAGGACATGGCAGACCATGTCTTCTCTCTCCTCTTCCTCCCAGATTTTGGGGCCAATGGAACTGCCACATTGTGCTCAGTTCACGGGCCTTTTGAGGGGGTACAGTGAAGCTGTCATCATAGCTCACATCCCGCTGTTCTCAAAGCAAAGGACATAGAGACAAACCCATCTCCGCCAGGGCAGGGAGCATTGTTCTCAAGACTCCAAGACAAGGTCCTCCATTGCTGGGAGGGGGGTGGAATCATAGCTGATGCCGGGTTTTGAAGGAACTTGTTATGTCCGCATTTGGGGCTCGAGTCCCTGGAATTCTTTGCTGTGCCTGCCTGGCCTCCCTGTTACCAGGAAGTCACCTTTCACCCAGCAACTGTCTCTGGGCCACATGTGGCTTTTGTGCCACCGCCGCGCTTCTTGCCTGCCCCACACTCAGGGCTAGGCAGGTCTCTTCTGCTGTCTCCTTGCCTCACCCACCTTGCTCCCCTCTGCTCAACCCAACCCAGTGTGGCCTCTGCCAGCATGGCCTTCCTGGTGTGGCCCCCTCACGCTTCCCCCTCTGACCTTCCCTCCCCGAGTCAGTCACGACGTAGCCACCCCGGGCTTCGTTCCAGAAGCAGCCATGGTGTCCAAATCTTCAAGCACCCTGGGTGTGTGCACACAGGGGCATCTCGGGTCAGTTAAGGGTGATGTCGACTTGGGGCTTGGGTTGGGGCATCTGAGCTTCTGGGATCAGGGGCCTCAGAGACACAGCCTCCCCCACACCACCACCCTCGGGCCACATCCCCCCTTCTACTCCCCCACGCTGAGCCCATCCAAGAGCTCAAAGTGTCTGGGCGTGTCTATGTGAGGTGGAGTCAGTGAGGGTGGCCTGTGGCATGGGCAGCCACCCCAGAGACTGGCAAAGGTGCCCCGAAGGTGAGTACGCGCTGGTCTCAAGCAGGTTCACAAAAACGGCCTACCCTGTGTGCCCCCCGTCCACACTCACTGCTCTGGGCTGCACATGCAGTCCATAGCCCAGATTTGGTCCCCAAATTCTCTCAAACCACATGCCACTCCCATACAGTGCACATGCATGTCCATGTGTCTGCACTTGCCCACCCTGTTCCCCTCCTGAGATATCATGCAGGTTGGGCCGGATTGTGAAGGACATGACCTCCAGGGTCGCCTAGAAAGCGGCTTTGGCCTAGCCATGCGAACCTCCGGGGCGGCCCAGGACAGGGAGTGGGGGAGAAGGGACTCCCCGCCTCTCACCCCAAGACGGGTGGGACCCAACAGAACTGGCAGCAAAGACACAGGGCCAGGCGTATCCCCGGGGGACTGCGGGCTCCTTAGGCTGAACACAAGGGTAGGTGGAGGCCAGACCACTCAGCCATGGGTCTCCCCAGGCACCATTCTACCTTCCTGTCTCACTGACACCAGCCTGGAACTGCAGCATGCCCACACTGGGGCCTGGAGCAGGGCCACGGGCTTGCTTGCACCCAGAGACCCACCAAGAGTTCGGTCTGGCCCTGTAGGTCAGCACTCTGCTGTTCCCTCCCTCGTAAGAAAGTCTTATAAGTTAGCAGTTGAAGAGTGGAAGGTAGGTAACCAGACTGGGAGTTTTCTGGAAGGCGTCTTTCTTTCTTTTATTATGGTTTTTCTCATCATCATGACCATCACTGTTGTTTCTTATTTTATTATGGTTTTGGTTTTATTTTTTCTCCCCCTTTCTCAGCAAATTCATTCCTTCTGGCACATTTCTTGGTTTTTCTGCTCCTGCCTATTTCCCTTGGGCACTTTTGGTTGAGGTGGCTGGTCAAGAAATGGGAATAGGGACCTCCCAGTGACTAGTTTTGGAGGAGGAACAGTCTCCAGTGTTTTCACATTCAATGAGATAAGCTATTAGGGTAGCCTCTAGGGTCCCTGGTAGCCCGGTGTCTTAGAGAACAGGGGTATTTGATTCTTTTCTGTGTCCCAGATTCTAGCATGAGGGTGTACACATAGTAAGCACTGAGTAAATGAGTGCTCATTGAACACGAGGCTCATGTGATGATGGTTTCAAGCACCTTCACAATAAGCAAGGCCAGTGATCTCTCTGGCCTCCCTGAAAGCAAGGCAGACCCTGGAGTCTTGGGAGTATGGCTTCAGCCATCCCCACCTGGCGCATGCTGAGGTTTGAACTCCCAGTCTCAAGCTGAGACAGCCCATGAACAACAGCTGAGTCTGGGTTCAAATTCTGCCCCTCAACCCGTGGGCAGGCAGCTTGCTGTTTCTGAATGTCCGTTTCTTCATCTTTAAAGAGGGGCACACTTCTGAGCTGTGGGAAAGATTTAGATAGGTGATATAATATGAAAAGCTTCCAGAGGGGGCCTACAATAATAGCAGGCTTTATTCTGGTTTTCCCACCTGTGATATAGAGTAGGGAGTGAGGGGAGACAGTTCCAGTTCCATGTGCACCCGCAGTAGGTGTGCAGGACATGAAGTTAAAAACTAGCAGTAATGCCCTTAGGATAACACCTGGCTTGTAGCAGCATGTGGGAACTATCACCATTGTTAAGCAAAGCCCTTAATGTATTGTCTAGCATATAGTCGCTGCCCCATAAATACAGCTGGTGTTTTAAAACTATAGATTGGCACAGTGCTGAGTACATAGTCGGCACTCAGTAAATGTAAACTATTAACAGTTTGTAACAAGCTTAACCTGGTGCCAGGCACATAGTAGGTGCCCCAAACTTGGACTATTGTTTTAAGAAGTGCTTAAGGCTCGGCACCTGTAGCTCAAGTGGCTAGGGTGCTAGCCACATACACCGGAGCTGGCAGGTTTGAATCCAGCCCAGGCCCGCCAAACAATGACAATTATAACCAAAATATACCTGGGCATTGTGGCAGGCGCCTATAGTCCCAGCTACTTGGGAGGCTAAGGCAAGAGAATCACTTAAGTGTAGAATTCCATCTTAGGATCACGTTCCACGGGGAACACATGCAGTTAAACTGCCCTGTCTAAGCATGGGGGTCTGTACCCCTTCACTTAAGCCCAAGAGTTTGAGGTTGCTGTGAGCTGTGACGCCATGGCACTCTACCCAGGGTGACAGCTTGAGACTGTCTCAAAAAAAAAGAGGTGCTTAAAAGTGGCACTTGATATAAAGAGGTTGGCCTGGTGCTGGCACATAGAAGGTGCTTATATGGGCACTACTATCAGTCTGAAAGGATCTAGAATGATGCTAGGTATACAGTTTTTGCTTAAAACATGCAATTATTATCCATAAACCCCTTCCCACAGTGTGTGCAAATGGTAGGTACTCAATAAGTAAGAGCTATTGCCATTTTTATGTAAGGTCTTCAGCACAATGGCTGGCATACAATACTTGCTTAATATGTGGTGAGCTATTACTATTATCCAGTGAAGCTCTTAGCACAGCGCCTGGTACACAGTATTAATAGGCGCTTACTATGTTGGAGCCATTACCATTTTTCACTCAGCCCCCAGCACAGTATATGACACACAGTAGGTGCTATATAAATAGCAACTGCTATTTTTATCCTTAGCTATTACTATTCTCAGTCCATAGTAGGTGCTCAATTATTAAGTCTTCCTGTTGATCAGTAATGGGTGTATTGTGATTCCAAGTAACAGCAGGGACTAAAAACCGGAAAACTATGATCTCTAAAGACCTTGGTACACAGTAGGTATTCCTTATGGCTGTGTCTTCAGCCCAGCACCTAACATAGTAGGTACCAAATAAACAGGCACTTTTATTATTAATCTGTAAAGCTCTTAGCATACTAACTGGCACACAGCAGGCACTCAAGACAAGGGCATTATTTTCTCTTTAAGTGACGCTAAGAGGATGATACTAGTTGAAGTAAGCCATTGGGATAGCCTCTGGGGTCCCTGGTGCCACAGGTGTATGTAATAAACAGATGCTTTTACCATAAGAAAAATTTGATATTTTTACCATTAGATATTATGAAGCCCTTGGCACCATGCCTGGAACACAATAGGTGTTCAGTAAATATGCATATTTACTGTTATTGTATGAAGCCCTTGAGATGATGCCTAGCACATAGTAGGACTTGATAAATGGGACCTTTGCTGCTATTCTTTTTGGCATGGTGCCTGCCACATAGTAGGTACTTAACAAATAGATGCTTTTGCTATTCTGTGAAGCCCTTGGCACAATGCTTGTATGTGCCTAACAAATGGTACTTCTATTGCTATTCATTCCCCTTGGCATGGTACCTGGTACACAGAAGGTAACTAATAAATGGTGCATCTATTGCTATTATTCTTGGGCATGGGGCCTGACACACAGTAAGTGTTCAACAAATAGATGCTATTATTTTGTGAAGCTCTTGGTGCACTGCTGACACATAGTAGGTACTTAAGAAGTGGACCTTCTGCTGTTCCCCTTAGCAAGGGTATAGCTCATAGTAAGGACCTAACAAATAGAGCTTCTTCTGCTTTCCCCCCAACATGGTGCTTGGCACATAGTAGGCACTTAATAAATGGGCTGCAATTGGTATTCCTCTTGGCATGATGCCTGGTACCTAGTGTGTCCAATAGATTGGATTTTATTACTATTTTTTCCTTTCATAGTGCTTGGCACATAGTAAGTGCCCAATAGATTGGACTTTATTGTGTGGGACCATAGCTACCCTGTGTATAAGACCTACTGTGCGCCATGTAGGTGCAACCCCATATTATGAGCACAACAGCATTCTTGGCCAGCCCTCCCGGCCACCATCCTACCTGCCCATCCACCCTCCCATCTCACCTTTGGTTGACACCCGCTTCTTTTGGGTTCGACTTCTCTTTGGTTTGGTTCTGTTTTGTTTGTTATCATCTTCTTTTTTATTTTCTCTTTCCCATCTTTTGTTTCCCCGTCCCCCTCCCTACCCATCCCACCTCCCTTCCCTCCCCCACGTTCTCCCCCCCAATAGAACCGTCAGCCCCCCCTCAAGACGTTAAATGTGTCAGCATGCGCTCCACGGCCATTTTGGTAAGTTGGCGCCCGCCGCCGCCGGAAACTCACAACGGGCCCCTGGTGGGCTACAGCGTCCGCTACCGATCGCTGGGCTCAGAGGACCCGGAACCCAAGGAGGTGAACGGCATCCCCCCGACCACCACTCAGATCCTGCTGGAGGCCTTGGAGAAGTGGACCGAGTACCGCATCACGACTGTCGCTCACACAGAGGTGGGACCAGGGCCCGAGAGCTCGCCCGTGGTCATCCGCACCGACGAAGACGGTAAGCACCAGCCCCAGCCTGGGACCCCCTGCAGGCCCCAGCCCAACCCCTGCTTTGGAGCCTTGCATCTGGAAAACTGGGCTGGTGGTCACAAGGTAGACGCCACAGTCATGAGAGGACACTACAGAGCTAGCAGACTTCCCAGGAAATGCCTCTAGATATGGGCATCCTTAGCTTTGTGGCACTCTCTCCCTGAGTCTTGTGACTGAAACGTTTAGTTGGCAGACTTGTATTTTGGTCAAACACGGAAATGAGACCTAGGAAACAGCACACAGCACCTGCAACAAAATTATAGTCCCTTGACCTTGGAAACCTGAGTTTTAGATTCTTGGGATAATGCTGGACTTGGAGTTTCTTTTCGTCTGAGCCACCCTACCTAGACAGTAGGTAGACAGCAGCAGTATGCTTGTGATGGTTAACCAGCTCTCTGGGCAAAGAGGGCAATTGGTAGCATTGGCCAATTTCTGTGGTATAAATATTCCCACTGTGGCCAGTTTCAAGGTAGAAGGTCTGAAGCTAGAAAAGTGGGGCACTGTTGCTGGTTGAAGTCCTATGGTAGGCCTAGAGAGGCTTACGGTGGGAACATGAAGCCAGTTGCCTTCCCAGTAAAGCTGCAGGAACTGGGTTTGCCTTCTGAGCCATTTGCCCAGAAGATTGTTACAGCCACTTCACGAGTAGGGGAGTGGGGAAGAAGCAGCTTGTACTGCCGAACTTCAGGGTGGGTTCTAAGGGAATAGGCAGAAAATGATCCTAAGGGCCAAGTAGGCCACCTGCCTGCTGGAGTATTTAGGATCTTGCCCTTGCACTGCCAGGTTCAAATACTGGTTGGAAATGGCTATGTTTGCCTCTTGCTAACCCTGCGATCTTGAAATCAAATCACTCTGGGCCTCAGTTTCCCCAAATGTAAATGAGGATGATAAGAGTCCCTCTCTCTGGCAGGGATGAATGCTGTAAGGATAGAGGCAATGTGGGTATGACCTGATCTTGTCACAAGGCTGGGAGCAGGTGGTTGAGGCTCCAGGAGGGCCTTAGGTGGACACCTATCAAAGGGGCGCGCCCTCAGAGCTCCCTCCCAGGGCTGTGGGAGGTGTGAAGGAGGCCACGTCCTCCCACTGCACTCAGTCAGAGCGCCCTGGTAACCAGCAGCCGCTCGGCATCCTAGCATCGGGCAGTGGTGCTGCCCGAGCAGGGTCGGGCGCCCCGGTAACGGCCCCGCCCGCCCTCCCCTCCCCTCCCCCCGCCAGTGCCCAGCGCGCCCCCGCGGAAGGTGGAGGCGGAGGCGCTCAACGCCACGGCCATCCGCGTGCTGTGGCGCTCGCCCGCGCCCGGCCGGCAGCATGGCCAGATCCGCGGCTACCAGGTCCACTACGTGCGCATGGAGGGCGCCGAGGCCCACGGGCCGCCGCGCATCAAGGACGTCATGCTGGCCGATGCCCAGGTGGGCGGGGGGGGCAGGGCTCCGGGAAGGGGCGGGACTCCACGAGGGGCGGGGCCCATGCGTGCTCCGCCTTCTCGCTGTTACCCTCTGGCACCTTTGGCTTCCCCCGCTCACCTTCATCCTCTCTCCCCTGCCGGCTCCTCCCTCGCTCAGTGGGAGACAGATGATACTGCCGAATATGTAAGTAGAGACCCCCAGCCACCACCATGCTCTTCCTGTGGACCGTGCTGTGCTGTGATTCCCACTCACCCCTCAGTGAAAGGGTCTCCTCCTCTGCGCCCACCCCCACACCCCATTACCTCTTGGAGCTCAGTTTCAGTTTTTGCATCAGACAATGGGTGCCACTGACCACTGTGGGTACCTGCTGGGCTTGCAGGAGGGGTGGCCTGTATACCAGGCTGAGGCCTCAACTTGGTCCTCTGTCAGCCCTCCACCCTCATTGACTCCTGGACTCAGTGGGTCTCAAGCCTCCTGGGTCCCCCTCTCCCCAACCCTCCCTCCTTCTCTTGCTGGACCCAATCTGACCCTTTTGCCACCCAGTTCAGGTCTGCCTGGCCTAGAAACATCTCTCCATGGCCATGCCATCCTCTCCATTCTGGTCCCTGAGTGATGAGAAGATTCAGTGGGCCCAGGGAAAAAGATGTCTGTCGTGCCATAGTTACCACCCCTCAGAGCTTCCTCCTCGGAGGCCCTAAACCAAAGAGAGGAGTCACTGCATCACTTTGGGCAAGACATTGCCTGCTGTGGGCCATCTTTCTGCCCTTAAAATAGGAACCACAGGCTCTTCTGAGAGCCCTAAGTATGACATTCAATTGGAACTGGTCCCATCCACCCCCACGGCCTCTGTCTTGGGTTCCAGGTCTGCCCTCTGCTTGGCTCCAGCAAGACTGGGTGTGGCCAGGGTGTGAGGCTCAGGGGTACGAAACCCACTTTATGTAGTCCCTGTGCTCCTTTTTATCCTCCTGATCTGGGGCCAACCCACAGCTCCCAGGCATGTGGAACAGTGCTTGTGGGTGAGTGTGTTTGCAGATGGGGCAGATGGGCCGTGATGCAAGGGTATGCACAGGCTTTGTGTGCTGTTGGTCAGCAGACAGGCAATAAGTTACAGACTGTTGCAGACCCCATGAGAAGTGCTGAGGATATAGCAGTTACTAGGGCTTCCCTGAGCCCCCCCCCCACCATCTCTGAGGAGCAGGGAGCATAGTCTAGCAGGGGAGAGGGACATGAATCAGAACAAAACATGAAGACATACATAGTTCCAACTCTGACAGGAACAGGGTTTAGACAGGAATATAAATATTCAAAAATGAGCTCTCTGGAGCATTTCTGATTTGTAGTATCTGCCTGTTTCCATGGTGTAAATACTCCCACCATGTGAATTTCAAGCTACCTGTAAGATGCAGGGTAGGTCATCATCGTGTGGTATTTCCACTGTACAGATACAATGAACAAGATGACCTCAAGAGCAAGATGATAGTGAACACAGTAAAATAACTAGATGCCTGAGGCAGGAGGATCACTTGAGCCCAGGAATTTGAGGCTGCAGTGAGCTATGACTGCACCACCACATTCTACCCCAGACAACACAGTCAAGACCCTGTCTCAAAAACTAAAATAACTAAAAAGGGGTGGGTTTTAAGTACTTACTGCCTTTTATTTTAAAATAGTTTATCTGATCATAAGTTTTTATAATTTGATTTTTAAAGATAGCTGTGTTTCTTAGCCAGCTCACAAAATTCTTGAAAATTTAACCACTGGCTCTCTAGAATTGGTATAGGGCATCTCCAGCACATGATGAGTATAGAGGCAGTGAGAATAGTCCATGCAAAAGCCCTGGGGTAGGACCGTGCCTGGCATGTTAGAGGCACAGCTAGGGTGCCCATGTGCTGGAGCAGAGTGACTGAGGGAGAGAGGAGATTAGGATAGCAAGGGCATAGGCAGGTCGTGCTGGGCATTGTAGGCCAGAGAGGACTTAGGCTTTGACCTGGAGGGAGGCGAGGGCCATGGAGGGTTTTTGGCAGAGGTTGCTCACAGGCACCCTCTGACTGCTTCAGGGAAAACAACCTGTGGGGGGCAAGGGTAGAGGCCAGGAGACCAGGGCAGAGGGGACTGGGCTGGTCCAGGCAGATGGTAGCATGAGAGTCAGGCTGCATGTGCCCATCTGAGCATGGGCATGCTGCGTATCTTGGTCTCTGCATGAGCTCGTGTGCACGTGTCTTGACCCAGGCCTGGGGAGGAGGGTGGGGAGGGCTGGTTCCAGCCTCTGTGCTAGCTCTGACCAGGCCTACCACCCACAGGAGATGATCATCACAAACCTAGAGCCTGAGACTGCATATTCCATCACGGTAGCCGCCTACACCATGAAAGGCGATGGTGCTCGCAGCAAACCCAAAGTGGTCGTGACCAAGGGAGCAGGTATGAGACCCACCCACAGCCCCTGGACCCCAGTGGGGAGCAGAGCATGCCCACAGAATTCTTGAGCCCGCGGTGGAATACCCCAGAGTTCTTGAGCAGAAGCCTTCCCTGACTGTTCCCATCCCACAGTCTTGGTTAAGCAGCCCCCACCCTGGGCCCCCATAGTGTCCCACACTTCCTTCATCATCACTTTGGACACCCCACTTAGGTTGCTGTTTTGTGGTGATGTGGCCTGTCTTCCCCCACTGTACCATGAAGCCTGTTCTCCTGGCATCCCTGCCAGTTTCCCCTTCATCAGTCCCTATTTTTTCCCCCAGCCACAGTTGAGCAAGGTAAAAGAGGCCATCAGGAAGATGTACGGGGAGGGTATACCAAGCAGAGAGCACAGCCTAGGAAACGGCTTGGAGGGGAGAATAAGCTTGAGATGTCAAAGAACAGCAGAAAAGCCCCTCGTGACCCCCAGCCCACTTTCCACACCTGCCCCTTCCCCAGGAACCCTTGTTGCCACACCTCTGACCCACAGGTGACCCTGAGGCCCTCATACCTGGTCTGTGTCCCCACAGTGCTGGGCCGCCCCACTCTGTCGGTGCAGCAGACCCCGGAGGGCAGCCTTCTGGCACGCTGGGAACCCCCAGCCGGCACCGCAGAGGACCAGGTGCTGGGCTACCGCCTGCAGTTTGGCCGCGAGGACTCATCGCCCCTAGCCACACTGGAGTTTCTGCCCTCTGAGGACCACTACACAGCATCGGGCGTGCACAAAGGGGCCACATATGTGTTCCGACTGGCAGCCCGCAGCCGTGGCGGCCTGGGCGAGGAGGCAGCAGAGGTCCTGAGCATCCCCGAGGACACCCCCCGTGGCCACCCACAGATTCTCGAGGCAGCCGGCAATGCCTCAGCTGGTACCGTCCTGCTCCGCTGGCTGCCACCCGTGCCTGCCGAGCGCAACGGCGCCATTGTCAAGTACACAGTGGCCGTGCGTGAAGCTGGTGCCCTGGGCCCTGCCCGAGAGACTGAGCTGCCAGCGGCAGCTGAGCCCGGTGCTGAGAACGTGCTCACGCTGCAGGGCCTCAAGCCTGACACGGCCTATGACCTCCAAGTGCGAGCCCACACACGCCGGGGCCCTGGCCCCTTCAGCCCCCCTGTCCGCTACCGGACGTTCCTGCGGGACCAAGGTAGGCGCGCGGCGACCCCTGCACCAGAGCCGGACCGGGCCTTGCGCCCACCCCCACCCCAGCCCCCTCCCTCTCCCCTGCCCAGGTAAGTGGTCACTTTTCTGCTTCCTCATGGACGCTCAAGGCAAGTCCAGACACCGAGGCTCCGGCGTTGGCAAAGGTGGGACGTGCCTCAGGGGCACCACCGCCCCCACTGCCACCCCCACCCTCATCTCCCCTCCCTTCTCTTCCTCCTCCTCTACCTTCTCTCTGCAGCCTCTGCAGCCGCGTCGTCTGCCACAGCAGGGACTTGGGACAGGGCAGGCAGGGCCGGGCCAGGGCCAGGCAGGAAGGCCATGGGCACGGGCACAGTGGATGACAGGGAGTGCCTGGGCCGCCCCACCCTACCCCATTCTGACCACCTGTGCCAGACACTCATGGGGCTTCTCTTCTGCTTTCTCCCTTTGTGGCTGTGTCTCTGCAGTCTCGCCTAAGAACTTCAAGGTGAAGATGATCATGAAGACATCAGTTCTACTTAGTTGGGAGTTCCCGGACAACTATAACTCACCCACACCCTACAAGGTGTGACCACTCAGTCAGCAGGCTGGCAGGGTCAGGGGTTGGGGCTTGGTCAGGGTTAGGCTTCAATACGCAGTTGATGTTAAATCTAGGATCAGGGCTGGCTTGAAGGTGGGGCTTAGTTTGGGATTGACGCTTAGTGAATATTAAGAATCAGAGTTGGGGGTTCAACCTAAGATTAGAGTTTAGTCTGGGTTTCATGCTAAGCTTGGGATTGAGGTTCAGTCTGTGATCGAGGCTTAGTTGATATTAGGAATCAGAGTTGGGGTACAGCCTGGGATCAAGGTTTAATCTGAGGTTAGTGCTGAGTCTGGGGTCAGGGGTCAGTGAAGGTCAGGACTAAGCTAGGATTTAGGTATAGTCTGGGGTTGGGAACCTCAGATGGGATGAGGATTTAGTGAGATTGGGGCTCAGTCAGAATCAGGGGCTCAGCCTTGCTGGGGCTGGGTTTTGAGCCCTATTAAGCCCCACTGAGCCAACCCTGACCCACAGATCCAGTACAATGGGCTCACACTGGATGTGGATGGCCGCACCACCAAGAAGCTCATTACGCACCTCAAGCCCCACACCTTCTACAACTTTGTGCTAACCAATCGCGGCAGCAGCCTGGGCGGCCTCCAGCAGACCGTCACTGCCTGGACTGCCTTCAACCTGCTCAGCAGCAAGCCCAGTGTCGCCCCCAAGCCTGATGCCGATGGCTTCATCATGGTGTATCTGCCCGATGGCCAGAGCCCTGTGCCTGTCCAGTACGTTCATCCCCACACCCCAGATCCCTTACCACACCTATCCACCAGCTGTATGATGACATGGGCAGGCCACAAGACTTCTCTGTGCCTCAGTTTCCTCACCTGTGTATTAAACAAGGATCATCTCAGCTCCAGCTTATGAGGTTATCCTGAAGAAGCAGCGTTTCTTATGGGCCATTGTCACTAAATGCCCTTATGTCTGCTCTTCTAAAATTCCTCAGCATCTCCCATTTTCTTGACCCTTTACTGGGTAGGGCTAGGGCACTTTAGAGGATTTAGTCCTTGACTTCCTAACTGGTGGGGAGACAGAGCTGGAAGTCCAATGGGGAAAGGAGGACTCTGCCTGAGAGGCAGAAACAAATTAAGAGCTACAGGATTGTGTGGGCATTGGAGCTGGGGGTTTGAAGGAAGTATAGGAGTTCAGAAACTAGAACTACCTGATGTAAACCTTCTAGGGAGGGCCATTTGTGGATGGGGTATAGGAGCAGAAGGGAAGACAAAAGAGAGATGCCCCCCAGCACACCCCCACATAGCATCCCTTGGTTATGCCTATAGACAGCACCTTCTGACTCTTTTACATCTCCTAATAGGAACTACTTCATTGTGATGGTGCCACTGCGCAAGTCTCGTGGTGGCCAGTTCCTGACCCCACTGGGTAGCCCAGAGGACATGGATCTGGAGGAGGTGAGGATCTGGGGCCTGGCTTGCAGGGCCCAGATATGTCATAGCATTTGTGTGCTCATTTGCTCCCATCTGAGCTCTGAGCCACCCACACCTCTGTTCCCACAGCTCATCCAGGACATCTCACGGCTACAGAGGCGCAGCCTGCGTCATTCGCGCCAGCTGGAGGTACCCCGGCCCTACATTGCAGCCCGCTTTTCTGTGCTGCCACCCACATTCCATCCTGGTGACCAGAAGCAGTATGGTGGCTTTGACAACCGGGGCCTAGAGCCTGGCCATCGATATGTTCTCTTTGTGCTTGCTGTGCTGCAGAAGAGTGAGCCTGTAAGTTCTAGATGGTGTCTTCCCACATCCAGACACACCTTTTAAATAAGGCAGGTAGACCTCAAAGAGACCTCAGTCCCTGCAACCCTGACCTCAAAGCCAGATGTAGATCCTCCCAGCTCTCTGTGGTCAGAACTGGGCAGAGAGGAGGATTTGAGATGGGGAAAATCCCAAAGGGAAGGCTTTTTAGAGGAACAGACCTTGGAGCTGGCACTTTGAAGGAATGTAGGAGTTCAACAAAAGAAAAAGCATACCAGAACTTGCACGTGCAAAGATGTAGAGGAACAAGTGGAACAGAAAGGATTTCAGGTTTCTGGAGCACAGGAGGGAATGGGGTGAGCAAAGATTGGCAGGGACCACCAGGGTCAAGATTCTAGGGAACCATAGGAGGGTTTAGAGCAGGAAAGGAGCATAGGTTTGTGTTTGAGGTAGACCCACTACAGGAGGAAGCATTCTGAAGTAAATCCCCCTTTCCTGCAGACCTTTGCAGCCAGTCCCTTCTCAGACCCCTTCCAGCTGGATAATCCAGACCCCCAGCCCATCGTGGATGGTGAGGAAGGGCTTATCTGGGTGATTGGACCTGTGTTGGCCGTGGTCTTCATCATCTGCATCGTTATTGCCATCCTGCTCTACAAGAAGTGAGCCCCCTGGGCTCTCCTATTGACAGCAGGGAGGGTCCTGGGAGAGGAGGGTGGGTCTGGGAAGATTCAGAGAAAGACCATCTCAGAGGATCATCACTGAAGGCCTCTGTGGTATAGATGGGGAAACTGATAACTCCGAGAAGTTAAGCCATTTGATCAAGGTCACACAGCCTGGGGAATGGCAAGGATGGGGTTTAAGCCGGCCAGTGGATTGACTATTCCTATTAGTTGTTATCACCATTGAGGACAGTAATTTCATTTGTCACATGGAGCATGCCCCAGCTTGGGAAAAGGGAGGGCTGAGATGTGCCTCCTTGTGAGAGTAGGGAGCCAAGTAGGAATGATGAGCTCCAATTTCCAGAGGACCAGACCAAAGCTCACAGGGGTTATGAAAGCCACTCAGTCACATACAGAGCCCTTTATGGCCAGCATGTCTTTATCTCTCTTCTTTTCCCCCTTCCCACCCATGTTTGCTTTCGGGAGCAGCAAACCTGACAGGTAAGAACTTGCCCTGTCTTCTGGAGGTGGGAGGATGAGGAAGGGTAGTGCTGGGCCCATGAGGGAAAAAGTGCCTGACACTACAGCAGCTTGTTCCCCTGTCTGTGCATGGTCTGGGAGACCCCAGTCATATACCCACACGGTCCCTTTCCTGCCACACAGTCGGGGCCTGATCGTGTCTGCACGTGTATGTGCCTCTTCAAGTACGTGCTGGTCCTCACTGGGTTCTCCTGCTTGCTCCCCATAAGCAAACGGAAGGACTCGGAGCCCCGCACCAAATGCCTCCTGAACAATGCGGACCTTGCCCCACACCACCCCAAGGACCCTGTGGAAATGAGACGCATTAACTTCCAGACGCCAGGTATGTGCTTATTCTGGTGCTGGGGACAGTACCAAAAGAAAGCTGCCACCTTGGAGGACCCTCATCTGCCCCTTCTGAACTATACTTGGCCCATTTAAATTCCTGATTCTCAAATACCACCTATCCTGCATAGATGTGGGCTTATTACTCTCTCTTGGATTAGTTCTACTTACAGACCGCATGAAGCTTTGTAAATGTATGTTTAGCTGATGGTCACTGTCATCTTTAGTAGCCTAAAGAATGTCTAAAAACAAAAATCCTAAAAAATGTAACGAAAAAATAAAAGCACCCTTATTTCTTTTGAAAGAGCTTTGCTTCCACCTACATTTCTAGATTTAGGGTCCCTCGGTGGTGGGATTCAGGGTTTGCTCTTGGCCATTTTCCACACTCCCTGGGGATATACCCCAAGTACAGTACAGAAATTACACCTGCCTCATGCTCTCCACCTCTCCCCTCCACTACTGCAGGGGCTCATGCTGTCCTGCCTCTTCACAGTTCCCTGTAGGTGAACAGGATTCAACTAACGTCACCTGCCATTCCTAGCGGGAGAACTGAATCAAGGTCTCATCCTTGTGTATGATGATTCACAGATGTCCCCCATCTCCTCCGTCTTAATGGGCTCATGCCAGCTGCTTCTAACCAAATCAGGAATTTTTCATTTTATTGACTGCTGCTGTTCTCCTTATGGGTTCACAGCATGGTTACATCTGTCCCTCCACCTGTACCTGGTCTCTACTTCCTGTCTCTGAACTGGTTCATAACAACTTTGTTTCCAACCAAATGGAGATTTTAAACATTTGTATTTAACTGATGTTTGCAGTCTTCCTTAAGGGCTCATGCTCAGCTTCACATGCCATTCCTAATGTGCTTTCTTTTGTCTGTTTCTGGACTGGCTCATGTCATTTCAGTTTTCATCCAAATGAGGTTGATGGCTGCCATCCTCTTGAAAGGATCATTCAGGGTCTTATATGTCACCCCTAGTGTATTCTCTTCTCTTTCTTATCTCCAGACTGGCTTGTGTCACTTCAGTTTTCATCCAGATAAGAATTTCAAACCTGTATTTAACTGATGACTGTAGGATCGTACAAAGTCTCATAATTCAACCCTAATTCACTCCCATCCCTTTTCTGTTTCTGGACTAAGCTTTTATTAGTTCTGTTTCCATCAAATAAGAATTTTAAATGTGTGCATTTAACTGATGGCTGCTATCCTCCTTGAAGTTCATGGCATGGGCCCATATATCCTTCCCCTGCCCCTAGTTTCTCCTTCACCAGCCTACTGCCTCCTCCTGCAGAGTCCCCTCTGCTGGGGACCCAAGGCCAGGCTGTTCTGAAGGGGTCATGTGACTAAAAACCCTAAAGCTCTAGAATGCTCCTAGAGTAGCAGCTAAAGACCAGGGCTAGCACCTACCGTAGGTTCTCAGGTTGAGGCCTAGGTAGCTGCGTGTCCCTTCTCCCTCATTGTTTAAGTTGCTCTGCCCTTTGCATCTGCCCTTTGCCAGTGAGGGGTGGGGGAGGCAGAGGTGGGGGGGGGAGGCTGTGTGTTTTCATTTATTTATTGTTTGCTGTTTGCAGATTCAGGCCTCAGCAGCCCCCTCAGGGAGCCGGGGCTTCACTTTGAAAGTTAGTTCCTGTGTCTCTCTGTTCTTGGCTTCCTTTCGCCCCGTTTGTTTTCATGTTCAGTTTCTCCATCCTGCCTCCTGTCTCTGTCCACACACCCGCCCCCGCCAGCCTCTGCCTGCCTGTCCTGCACTGGCTCCTCGAGGAGGGCAGCAGTGGGGTGGGGGTGGGTTTGGTCCTCTGGGCCCTCCAGTGGCTGGCCATAACCCGTGTGTGTGTGCCAAGCGTGCGTGGCAGGGACATGGGTGAGACACACACATATTCAGGAGATGCCTGCGTGGAGGCTCAGAACATCATCTGTTTGTCAACTGGCCTGGAAACCTCCTGATGGTTTCATGCCTTGCACACGGGCCCCAGGAGAGGACAGGGCTCTGGCAGGCCTAGATATTGGGGAAAGAGGGAGAGCCAGGCCCGCTCCTGCCACCTCTAGCACCTACCCCAGGGCCTCCAAAGTATAGAGAACCCTCTGGGGTTGGGGGCCAGTGGGTACCCACACACACTGCCTGACAGTGGATGTTTTGGTCCCTCTGATCCCAGAAGGACAGAAGGAGGCATCAGCCACTCACCCTGGGGACAGTATTTCTGAAGCCCAGCCAGCTACATCTGCTTCTTCATTTCTGTGCTACTCACCTGCTTCTTGCCTCAAGGCACTGGGAGCTTGCTGTCCTCTAGGGTGACCTTCCTCTTCCCCCTATACCTCCACGTGGGTCGGGGACACCAGGACAGGCCAACATTGTGATCCCAGCCCCCTCCAGGAGTTTCGGGCTCTGTCCAAAGTGGCAGCCTCAAACTTGCCACCTTTGAATGCCCCAATATGAGCCACCCTGAGTCTTCCCTCCTGCTGAGCCACGCCCAGCCACCCCCTCTAACTGCAGCTCGTCTGTCCATCGCAGACTCACACTGTAGAGCACCCCGGCCCTTGCACCTGGGGTGGCCCCACAGTGACCAGCCTGCACTGGCGGGTCTGCTCTCCCATAGGCATGCTTAGCCACCCGCCAATACCCATCGCAGACATGGCAGAGCACACAGAGCGCCTCAAGGCCAACGATAGCCTCAAGCTCTCCCAGGAATATGAGGTAACCTGCCCCTACTTTACATTGCCCCTACCCCAATCTTAGGAGCACCTGCTGTCACCCACCTGCCTCCCCTTCCTCCATAGTCCATAGATCCTGGACAGCAGTTTACATGGGAGCACTCCAACCTGGAAGTGAACAAGCCCAAGAACCGCTATGCTAATGTCATTGCGTACGACCACTCCCGTGTCATCCTCCAACCCATTGAAGGTAGTGCCCTGGGTTTAACTTGCCCTTCCTCACTCCACAGAATGTACACAGACCTCTTCTTGGCCACTGAAGCCTGACTCTGGTCAGACACCTAGTCTGCAGCTCCAGCTAGCAGCCAGTGGGCATATTTAACTGATGGCTACTGTTAATAACATGGGTCCATCTATTCCTCTACATCAGTGGTGCTCAATCACAACAGTTCTCCCACCCAGGGGACATTTGGCAACGTCTGGAGACATTTTTGGTTGTCACAACTTGGGGGTGGGGTCCTCCCAGCATGGGGTGGGTGGAGGCCAGGGAGAATGTTTAGCACCCTGCAGTGCCCAGGACGCCCCACCACAGCGGATGATCTGGGCCTAAATGGCAAGAGTGCTAAGGAGGAGAAATTGTGAAGGACATGCCCACAGTTGCTGTAGGGACATTGGGGCACTCAGAGGGAGCCTCCAGGAAGGGCTTGGCCAGAGGCAGCCTGGCAGGACAGAGCACCCCATGGATCTCTGGCCTCTCACCCTAATGATAGGCATCGTGGGCAGTGATTACATCAATGCCAACTATGTGGACGGCTACCGGCGTCAGAATGCATATATAGCCACACAGGGGCCTCTGCCCGAGACCTTTGGTGACTTCTGGCGTATGGTGTGGGAGCAGCGGTCAGCTACCATCGTCATGATGACACGATTAGAGGAAAAGTCACGGGTAAGGCCAGAACCCTCCAGCCCTTGGACACACCCCCAGGCCAGCTGCACCCGATGCTTATGCCTGTTCTCCTACCCGTGCAGATCAAGTGTGATCAGTACTGGCCCAACAGAGGCACAGAGACCTATGGCTTCATCCAGGTCACACTGCTGGACACCATTGAGCTGGCCACGTTCTGCGTCAGGACGTTCTCCCTGCATAAGGTAGGGCCCAGGCTGGGGCTGGCAGTGGAGAAGTGTGATGGGAGGGAGACAGAGGGCCCCCAGCTTCTCCCCAGAGAGCTCCCTGTGGGACAGAGAAAGCTGAGTGTGTCCACCCATGCTGACCACATTCTCACAGAGTTCGATTCACGGATGGGAAACTGAGGCTCAGAGGGGTCACTGCCTTTCCAGCCATACTAGAAGGACAAAGCCAACAGAGCTAAACTTGGCAGAGAACAACAGTGTCCTCTTCCCTCAATTGTGCTCCACGTCCTTATTGCTCATTTGTCCTCTGCCTCCCTCCTGGACCTATGGTGGTGCCTCAGCAGGATCCCAGCCCTGCCCTCAGGGAGGCTCCAGATAGCTGGACAGACACTTGTAGCCCCATGAAGTCAGGATTGGAGGGGAGATTATCTTTAGAGAGGTATTTAACTGATAGCTACTGCCCATAATGTAATTCCACTTGTTCTTCTATGTCATTGGTTCTGAATTGGGACAATTCTGCCATACAGAGGACATTTAGCAAAGTCTGGGCACATTTGTTATTGTCACAGGGGAGGGCAGTTGCTATTGGTCCCACCTTGGCCCCTGACACCTTGCCAGGTCATGCGACATCAACCACATGCTTGGCCCAAGAGCTAGAAGACTGAGTAGCTGGCCAGGAAGGAATAAGAATTCTTGATTCATTCACATACATAGTGTGTGCTGCATGTCACTCCCTGACCTGGATACCAGGATATAGCAGGGACCAAGACAGACAATGTCTTGCCCCTGTGGGGTTTACAGTTTAGTGGACAAGACACAGATAACAAACACATGAAATGACAAAAAAATTTATGCATAGAAGGAGAAAAATAAAGCAGAGAAGAGAGTGTATGTCAGGAAACCTGGAAAAAGGTACTATGGACACATCTTGGAAATAGAATTTCAGGGAGAGGAACCAGCCTGTGGGACCAGGTTGAGCATATTGGAGGCACAGCAAAGAGACCTGTGTAGTTGGAGCAGAGTGAGGAAGGAGAGAGAGAGGAAGGAAGGGGACAGGGCAGGTCATGCAGGGCCTGGTGGGCTGCAGGGAGAACTTGGGCTTTGACTCCAAGGGAAGTGGGAGCCCCAGAGAGCTATGGGCAGAGGAGGTGGGTGGGAGGGCCCTGATGCAAGTGCTCATGGGCACCCGCTGGTGGCAGCTAGAGAGGGTGAGGGCGGGCCCCAGGGACTGGGATGTTCTCCATAGTAGGGGAACAGCAGGAGGATTTTGGATAGACTAGTAAAAAGGAATCAAGGGTGACTCCCAAGTTCTAGCCAGAGCACCTAGAAGGATGGAGCTGTCCCCAGCTGAGATAGGGGAGTGGGTTTGGGAAAGACAGCATGGTGTTGGCCACACTGGGTGTGAGGTGCCCATGGGACTCCACATGGAAACATCCAGGAGTTGGCTGTACGCCAAGTCAGGCCCTGAGGAATGTGGTAGCTTGGAGGTGTGAAATCCAGCATCCTCAGCATGTGAATGGTAGACCCTGGTGACAGTTATCATCCCTGTGGTCCCCAGAATGGCTCCAGCGAGAAACGTGAGGTCCGCCAGTTCCAGTTCACCGCATGGCCTGACCACGGTGTGCCCGAGTACCCAACGCCCTTCCTGGCTTTCCTGCGGAGAGTCAAGACCTGCAACCCACCTGACGCCGGCCCCGTCGTGGTCCACTGCAGGTACGTCCACCCTGCCCCGCCCTGCCTGCCTTGCCCCCGTCCCCTGTCCCCCCTGAACGTTGTGTGGCTGTCCCCACAGTGCTGGTGTGGGCCGCACGGGCTGCTTCATCGTCATCGATGCCATGCTAGAGCGGATCAAGCCAGAGAAGACAGTAGATGTGTATGGCCACGTGACACTCATGAGGTCCCAGCGCAACTACATGGTGCAGACCGAGGACCAGTACAGCTTCATCCACGAGGCCTTGCTGGAGGCTGTGGGCTGTGGCAACACAGAAGTGCCCGCTCGCAGCCTCTATGCCTACATCCAGAAGCTGGCACAGGTGGAGCCTGGCGAGCATGTCACTGGCATGGAACTTGAATTTAAGGTACCAGCAGGTGGAGGTTGTCATGGGCAGGGAGGGAGAAGGAGAGGTCCTAAGACCTGGAGACCAAGCTGGTCCCAAGCAACGTGAATGAGAACCTGTCCAAAAGCATAGCCCTCCCATTCTAATGGTGGTCCCTTTGACCCCACAGCGGCTGGCCAACTCCAAGGCCCACACATCACGCTTCATCAGTGCCAATCTGCCTTGTAACAAGTTCAAGAACCGCCTGGTGAACATTATGCCCTATGAGAGCACGCGGGTCTGTCTGCAGCCCATCCGGGGCGTGGAGGGCTCTGACTACATCAACGCCAGCTTTATTGATGGCTATAGGTACCTTGCCTTGACCACCTCAGGGCTCCAGAAGGATCCCATCCCTGCTGTCAAGAGATAGCCCAGTCTTGTGGGAGACAGAGCTAGAGAGACACTGCCAGTCAGGGCTGGGTGGAGGGAAATCTTTAGATGTGTACTTAACTGATGGCCGCTGTCCATAAAGTGGTCCCATTTGCCTTTCAGTATCAGTAGTTCTCATCTTGGGCAGTTTTGCCACCCAGGTGATATTTGGCATGTGGGGACATTTCTGATTGTCATAACAGCAGGTGAGGGAGGGGTTAGAGGTCAGGAGATAAGAGAGACAGTCCTGCAGCTTTGTCAAGGAGTTTAACAATTTCTAGGTGTAGAATGGGATTATCGGGAAGGAAATTGCATACCAGGCAGCCATCCCTAAGTAGGCAAGTGTGTGCTGGTGTAGCTACCATGGAGTGCAGGTGGGGCTGGGGCTCCCTGCCAGCCCTGGGCTCACATACCCCCTCACAGGCAGCAGAAGGCCTACATCGCAACACAGGGGCCTCTGGCAGAGACCACAGAGGACTTCTGGCGCATGTTGTGGGAGAACAACTCAACCATCGTGGTGATGCTCACTAAACTGCGGGAGATGGGCCGGGTGAGCTAGGGCCCATGGTGTTCAGGGAGGGAATCAGGCGGGAGCCAGGCTGGGACTCAGGGCTGACCATGGCTGCTGTCCCCTTGGTAGGAGAAGTGTCACCAGTACTGGCCAGCTGAGCGCTCTGCCCGTTACCAATACTTTGTGGTGGATCCAATGGCAGAATACAACATGCCTCAGTATATTCTGCGAGAGTTCAAAGTCACAGATGCCCGGGTGAGTGCAGGGACTGATTGCCAGGTGGGGGTAGAGTCTGGACTGGGCTCAGTGTCCCCCTAGAGATCTGGAGAGGGCTTCCCTGGTTGGTGGTGGAAGCAAATGTACCACCTTGAGACATCACAGGCTGGGAAGAAGACTGTGCTCTTACCACCACGTAGGTAGAGAGTATTGTCATCCCATGCTTGTCCCATAGCATCCCTGCTGGAGGGGGCATAACCCCACTCACTAGGAAGCCTGGCCTAAGAGCATCACATAAAAGGGAACAAATGGGATTTTCCCTGGCATCAACAACCTATAGAGAGCTGAAAGATAGCGGGTGGCAGGAGATGGAGAGTTAGCAGTTGTGGGTGAGATGGCACCATTGGATAGTGAAGATGATGGTGGTGGCAGGAGACGGAGAATTAACTAGTGGTGATGGCAGAAGGTGACACCACTGTCTGGTCAAGTGGATGTCCTGGATGGAGCTGTCAGGTCGTGAAAGGTGCTGAACTACCAGTGGAAAATGAATAATGGTGGCACTACTGGGTTTCAGAAGATGATCAAGGAGTCCATGATGGAGGATGGATGGAGAAGAGGTTGGGTTGTGCTACAGGGGATGACAAAAGACCATGGCAGTAGAGAACAGATCTGAGAAGGGCAGCTGCTGGGTGCACTGTGACAGTGAAGGATGGGGGATGGTGATGCTTGATGTCACAACGGCATGGCAGCTCCGTTCAGATACATAGGAAGTTGAAATGGAGCCACTAGGTGGTAAAGGTGAGGAGGCCCTCAGGGAAAAGAAGGATGATGGGTTGTCATGGTGAGCTAGTGGCAGGAAACGTGCTCACTGGAACAGAGAATGGGGAGGACAGAAGGTTGACAGGCAGGAAAACAGCCATGAATGCCACTGCCACTGATCACAAGACCTGGCTCTTCTCCATCTTAGGACGGCCAGTCCCGGACTGTCCGGCAGTTCCAGTTCACGGACTGGCCAGAGCAGGGTGTGCCAAAGTCGGGGGAGGGCTTCATCGACTTCATTGGCCAAGTGCATAAGACCAAGGAGCAGTTCGGCCAGGACGGCCCCATTTCTGTCCACTGCAGGTGAGCGCCCCTCCTCTGTTTGGGGAAACTGAGCATTAGCAGAGACAGTCCCATGTTTGTGCAGTCCGGTCTGGGGAATGTGAGGGCTCTGGAGCACTCACCCCTGGACTGCTATGCTCCCCTCACCCAACAGTGCCGGTGTGGGCAGGACGGGCGTTTTCATCACACTCAGCATCGTGCTGGAGCGCATGCGGTACGAGGGCGTGGTGGACATCTTCCAAACTGTGAAGATGCTGCGAACACAGCGGCCGGCCATGGTGCAGACAGAGGTACAGACAGGACAAAGAGGGGCAGTCAAGCCTCAATTGCCACCTTGGACTTCTCGGAGTTGTTGTGGGTGGAGGGTCCACAAACTCCTGCTTTGGCATAAAGGGATGAGTCAACTCTCTTGACACAACAATGGACTGAAGTCCAAAGCTACTGGAAGAAATGGGTTCATTATGTTTCCAGAGTCACAGCAACTTTGTGACTCATCCTATCCCAGATCAGGTTCTGAAATCCAGCCAAGGTACAGAGGGAGAAAGTGAGGCCCAGAGCCAGAGTCATAGACTTTAGCCCTGAGGGGGCTTTTCCTAATGGAGGGATTACTGAGTAGTTATGTCTTAAAAGATGATCAGGGCTTCCCCAGGTGAGGGCCCTGCCTCTGCAAAGGCAGGGAGATGTGGCATTGCTGGCTGCATTTGGAGATCCCTATAAAGAAGGATCTAGGGGTTGCAGGGGTCTCCTGTGAGAGAGACACGCCAGGCTGAGGAGCTTGGCTTGCTCCTGAGGGCACTAGGGAGCCCTGTGAGGCATTGACAGGCCTTCCTTCCCCTCTACTCCCACAGGACGAATACCAGTTCTGTTATCAGGCGGCTCTGGAGTACCTTGGAAGCTTTGACCACTATGCAACCTAAAGCCATGGTCCCCCCTGGCCCGACACCACTGGCCTTGGACACCTCTGCCCCTCCTGGGCAGACCCCCGGAGGCCTGAAACCCCAGCGGGCAGGGCGGGAAGAGGAGGAGGAGGTGGCTGCATTTCTGAGCAGTCTCCAGGGACGATGCGGCCCCTCAAGCCCCCGCATGGCCCAGCCGACCCAGCGACCTCCCTGGCACCGGCCGCCTGCCTTCAAATACTTGGCACATTCCTCATTTCCTTCCAATTCCAAAATAAGAGATTCCGGGGTGGGGGGTGGGGGGATGGTGAGCAAACAGGGGTATACCCCAGAACCAGAGGACAGTGGGGCGCAGACCTTGGACTGACCTCTGGTCCTGCCCAGGAACCTGGGAGGCTCCTCCCTGCCCTGCAGCCTAGAGGTGCCGGGCTGGGGAGCAGAACCCAGATTTCTTTTAAAACTCTCCGTGTAACTGTATCCCATGACATTTCTTTATTTTTTTTTAAATGGTGTATTTTTTTTTCATTTTTTTTAAAACAAACAAAAGACTTGCCACTCAACGAATTTAAAAAGAACAACTTTGCTTATTCATATTCTGTTCAAAGACAGTCTATTTTTTCACTGTAGAAAACGTCCTTGTGTGATAGTTATGTTTGCAAACGTGTGCGCTGGGTCTGTGGCTGCCCCTCTGCGTTTCATTTTGCCCTACCATCAGAAGGTGTGCCTCGCTCACGTGAAAGAATGGGACGTCCTTTTGTTCCTGGTTTCTTTTCTTCCTTTTTTGCTTCCCCTCCTTTGTTTCATTTTTTTTCTAAATTAAATTTTCAGACATATCAAGTGTAGTTCTAAGGGTGGTGCCATGGGGGTACTGGTCCCTGCTGTTGAGGAGATGGCCACATACCCCCCACTGTGGCAGCTGAGCTTCTGCCTCCGGCCCCCAGTGAGGAGGCTGACATAAGGGAGAGCAGCTGTGTGCTGTCCCACATCAGGGACTCTTTCCCCTGGGACAATGGGGCAACTTGAGGGGGAAAGCCGAAGGATGGGACCCCTCCCTCCCCACCCTGAGCAAGTGAGTTTTTTTCTTTTGTACAAGAGCAGAGCTGCGGTAACTTTCAACTTTACTCAAGCGGAAACAGCTGGGTGGTTTTCCCACCTCTGTGTATGTAGATATATCGACTTTGTATTAAAGGAAGATCGTCCGACTCCATCGTGGACTCTTTGTTGGAGCCCCACTTGCCCCATCTCATTCCTGGGGCAGGGTGGGAAGGGTGCTGGAGAGCTGATGTTTTCTGATTGGCCCAGAGAAGTGATGATGCTTGTCTAAGTTCATACATCAGCTAAGTAGCCAGGTCAGAATTTGAACCCAGAATCCAAGACCTGACCCTGTAGGGGCTGCTGTGTTTTCATTATAATAGTGACTTGTGATTGAGAATTTACCATGAACTAGGCACTCAGAGGAAACTGAGGCATGGGATGGGTCAGGTACCAACTCATAGGCAATGAGTTTGAGAGGGAGCTGGGATTCAGATCCTGGCCAGTCTCCCCAACAAAAACCACACTGTGTTGCTTTCTTCAGAGGGCTCAGGGGAAGGAGGAACTGACTTCACACAGGAAAGCAGCAGGTCAGGAGTACTATTTTCTACCCATGCTCTAGGCCACTCAATGAGTCAACCAATATTCTGAGCCTGAGTCATGACCTGCAGAAAAGAGGACAAGCATTTTATGTCTACACCCTTTCCTGAATCGCTTACCCTTCTGGCAAAGGAGCCTTCCACAGGAGCCAAAAGTGAGATTAAAAGATCCCCCTCAAGGCTCGGCGCCTATGGCTCAACTGGCTAAGGCGCCAGCCACGTACACCTAAGGTGGCGGGTTCGAATCCCCAGCCCGGACCCGCCAAACAACAATGACGGCTGCAACC